>NC_037682.1:122236063-122464210 GCF_003255815.1 Theropithecus gelada | reverse complement strand
TTCCTTCCTTCCTTCCTTCCTTCTTCCTTCCTTCCTTCCTTCCTTCTCTCTCTCTCTTTCTCTCTCGACGGAGTCTTACTCTGTCGCCCAGGCTGGAGTGCAGTGGCACAATTCTTGGCTCACTGCATCCTCCGCCTCCCTAGTTCAAGTGATTCTCCCGCCTCAGCCTCCTGAGTAGCTGGGATTACAGGCATACACCACAATATCTGGCTAATTTTTGTATTTTTAGTAGAGACTGGGTTTTGCCACGTTGGCCAGGCTGGTCTCGAGCTCCTGACCTCAAGTGATCTACCCACCTTGGCCTCCCAAAGTGCTGGGATTACGGGTGTGAGCCACCATGCCTGGCCTTTTCAAATTTCTATTAGCTGATCTGTGCCTCGATTCACTTGTCTACAAAAAGGGCATGTCATATCATCCCTGCCCATCTCGTAGGGTAACTGTGAGGCATAAACAAGCTTATGAGAGCCAGGATCACATAAAGAGTAGAGAAGAAAGGCTATGTTACAACATGTCAGCCAAAGATATCATTTTGCATCTAATATGACAATACCTGAGAATAAATACATTATTGAAATGCATACTTTTCATGGATGTAAATAACAATGCTGATCTAGATATCACTCCAGAGATAGCTCTTGTACATTGTTCTTTAACTGTAGGTACATTGGGGAAGGAAGTATTATATGCCTAGGCCAGGAGCTATGTTTTCCAATAGTGTATGTCCAACTCGTGGCTCCAGCTCATCCATCTTATCTGAAAACTTTTATCCCCAGAAAAGTCCACCTGTCATATCACATTACACAGAATACGAGCTAATGATAAAAAAGACATGAGCATGTAGTAGGTGGCTCAGGTTCAGGGGGCTTTGAGGGCAGGAAGGGGGTCTAAAGAATGGCAGATCATTTGTCTGCAGCCCTCAGTTTGTGAGTTCTCCTGCCCGGGAAAGCCATGGGGTGATTATTGCTGTTATTTATAGAGCAATTTTCCCCCTCATTTAGACATAGAGTCTAGCGAGACACCTAGGCACAGATAAATAATACCTAACAGTTCTGCCCAGACATTTGTTCTCAAATTTTTATTTTTTTCTGTGCCCTGAGATCCAAACTGAACAAAGAAGCTCAGTGGTAAAAGGAAGACTATCCCTTTCTGCAAGAACAATGTGGGGGATGTGGCATGAAAACAGGCAGGGGAAGAAAGCCCCGAGTCCTGAACCAGGGTGGGAAGTGGGAGAGTCTGACAGTGTCAGTAAATGGAAAAAGAGTATATGTTTTCATGTTTAATGACTTTCTCTATTATGAAGTGAGTAAGAAATGAGGAACTTGATGCTGAATTATGTCAAAGTTGGGTTCCCATATGACATGGTTTGACTGGGTCCTCACCCAAATCTCACCTTGAATTGTAGTTCCCATAATCCCCACATGTTGTGGGAGGGATCTGGTGGGAGGTAATTGGATCATGGGGACAGTTGTCCCCATACTGCTGTTCTTGTGATAGTAAGTGAATTATCATGAAAATATGATGGTTTTATAAGCGACTTCTCCCCCACTTTGCTCTGCACTTCTTGCTGCTGCCATGTGAAGAAGGTTGTGGTTACTTCCCCTTCTGCCACAACTGTAAGTTTCCTGAGGTCTCCCTAGCCTTGTGGAACTGAGTCAATCACACCTTTTTCCTTTATAAATTATCCAGTCTTGGGTATGTTTTTATTAGTAGGGTGGGAATGGATTAATACACAATCCCATACCACTTCTGGGTCACAATGGACTGGACACTTAATCTCTCTGGCCTATGAATTAGTCTTCGATTAAATGTGAGGTTTAGACTAGCTCAGGATTTCTCAACTTGTGTTCAACAGAACATTAGTTCTACAGTATATTAATGCGCAGTAATGTGAAGGAAAAAGAAGAGGGCGCTGTGGTCAATTAAGTTTGGGGGACGCTGGGTTAAACAGAGTTGAAAGATTTCTTTACTCCAAGAATTCTTGGAGTTTTTAACATGTTAATGTGACTTCTGAGTGTCCAACAGCTGACTATAAATAGGAGAAACATTTTTCTCAACTTATCTGGCCATAGGATTAGGGGGTTTTGTATTGGTTTTGTTTTATTTTTGCTTTGCTTTGTTTTGTTTTGGTTAGCATCAGCAAAGATACAGAGACCCTTTGGGAAGACTAAACTAGATGGTCTTAAATATCTCTTCCAATTCTCCAAAACTGTGGGATTCTACGAAAGACCATTAAGTGGCCATTATGCTATTTTATGCTTGGGGATGGGCAAGAGAGACCAGCCTCATGTTGAGTGACAGCTAGAAGTATAACACCATGTGTGTGTCTTTTTCATTCCATCTTAATAATAGTCTAGCAAGGCGAGCCCTATCATTCTTATCTTATATGAGAGGATATTGAAGTTTTAAGGGATTAAGCTAATTTCTCAATAAATTCATTTTGGATGTTGTGGATTCTCTAGTCAAACATAGGGATGTGTGGATACAATTTTAAATAAGATGACATTTAAGCAAAACCTTGAAGGATGTGAAGGAGATAGCTATGTGTATACTTGGGGAAGAGCGTTCTAAGCAGAGGGAATAGCTAGTGCAAAGTTAAAAGACAGGAGTCTGCCTGACTTGTTTGAGAAATAGGAAGGAGGTCAGCAGCACTGGGATTGGAAGGGGTGGAAAGTGGGGCACATCGGGCCAGAAAGGCAATGGGGCAGCAGATCAGGCAGCACCCTGTACTAATCTTGGGAGCTCTGGCTTCGACTCTGTGTGAATGCAGATCAGAAGAGTGACAGCATCTGGCTTACGATTTTAAAAAGATCACTTACTTGGTCTATTGGATTTAATCCAGATTCTAGGGAGGTGTGATAGTCATTTGTACTGTCCGCAAATTATTTCTGGTTCTCCTGGAACATGAATGAGTTGTACTTTCCTTCTCCCTTAAAGTTAGGCATGGTCACAGGACTAAGTTGGCCAAAGAACTGCAAACAGAAGTGATAGGTTTCTCTTCCTGGTAGAAGGTTTAAGGGCTTGTGGGCAATTTGGCCTCTATCGTGTGACTGGTGATGAGGGCTGCTTTGTCAGTCTGGGTCCAGCAGAGGCAATGGTGAACAGAGCTCCTCTTCCAACCAACGTCGAATGTGAGAGTGAGTGAGAACTAACCCTGGTAGTTAAGTCACAGAGAAGTTGGTGTGACTTATTTCTGGAGCATAATATAGCCTATTCTTACCAATATAGGGGCAAGAGAAGAAACAGAAGATACTACAAGAATTTATGTGAGAGAAGATGTTGGGTGAGTGTGGGTATGAGTATTAGAAATGATAGAAGTGTTTGGGTTGTGGATATATTTTAAAGGTAGAGTCAACAGTTTCCTGCTGGATTTGATATGGGGTGAAAGAGAGGGAGAGGATTCAGCATCATCTCTTGGTTTTTTGGCCTGACCAATTAGTCAGACAGAATTGCCATCAGTTAGCATGAGGAAGACTAGGTAAATGAGACTTGGGAGTAAAAAGGTTTGTTGTGCTTTTTACGTTTAATTTTCCATTTTATTCTTTTGAAAATGTTTTATACTTTCTGATTATCTGCTGACATTTTTGAGTTTAGCTTTTATCTTCTTGGATACAGTATGGGAAATCATAAAATGTTCTAAGCAGTAGAATGACAGGATCCAATTCCTGAGTCCTTCAGAAAACTAAGTGCAAGAAGATAGCATCTTGTTTTGTTTTTCTCTGTTTTTTTTTTCTTTGTTTTGGAGTGAACAGACTAAAGTGCCTAGCAAAGACATTAGCAGCATTTTATGTGACTCCCTTTTGGAGCCAGGGTTCAAAACAAACCATTTGGAACTCATTGATTTCAGTTTTCTCTTTATTGTTTTCCACCTTGATTGAGTCCTTTGACTATAAAGAGCAGATTGATTCTGACTCTTCTAATTTTCTGCCTGCTTGATGATTCTCACCTATCACATCTGCTTCCTGTCTACAGGCAATCATTTTTCCCCTTCTTCTGGACACACTAAAATTAGAGCATCTTGGGAGGACACCCAGTCTGATTCTAAATGCCTTTGCTTTTGGTGGTTTGCTCTGTGAGGATCCACTCAGCTCTCATGACACTGCCAACATCCCTGAAGCCCTTAACTAGGCAGAGGTTGCAAACTGTCAGGCTCATGGCCAAATCCTTCTGCTTGATTCCCAAAGTTTTGTTTGACCCACATAGTGATTTTAAACATTATCAATATTTAAAAATAGGAAGACTTCTTTTGGGAAGTCAGAAATGCTACCAACACCGAGAATCTTCTTTCTGAGTCTCAGGCAAAGGTGTGCTAGAACTGAGTAGCTTCGCGCTCTTTAAAAGGATCAGGTACTCATCGGCACTCCCTGTCCTCACCTGGATGGCTGAATTCATTCATGTTACTTGTGCTGCTCTCTGCTTTCAAGATTGCAGAGGCCTTCCATATACATTGTCATATTTAATCCTCACAACCTTTTAAGGTCAGTATTTTATAGAGCGGGAACCCATCCTTCTCACAGCTGTATTAATTGCGCATTTTATTTCAGTACACGTAAGGTTACTTAAGTGTTTCTATTCGGATTATCTAAGGGCCAGAATTAAATATTTGGCTTTCTTTTTTGTTTTCTAAGCAGAATGCATCCTAGACTTTGCTCAGGAGTATTCATCCTTGGAGGTGTCGGATCGTGCCATGCTGAGGAGGAGCATGAACTTTGGGCTCACGCTGCCTCTCGCATGTGTTTGCTGTGTCTCCTTGAGCATGTTATTTAATTATACCATGTCTTGGTTGTCTCATCTATAAAACAAATATAGAAAAATAATACTTAATCTTTTCTCAGTGGTTTTTTTCCCCCCTATGCAATATAAACTGGAAGACAGTAAGTAACAAGGAATGAGACTGGAAAGAAGTCGAGGCCAGGTCTTGGAGGAGCTTGCCACGGTCACAGCAAGATAGTCTTATTCTCTAAGCCAGGGACTTTCAAACTTTATATCTGGGAGCCCTCAGGCTATGCAGACTTATTTCTCCTGCAGGGCCCACCCTAGGAGAAAGCAATTAGTGGCCTGAGCCCCATACTCCCAACCTCACTCTATTGAAGGATGTGGCGAGCCACTCCACAGTTTTCAGTGGAAACTGAGCTGTCCGGATGCTGAAATGCACTATATTGAGGGTAGGTGTGAGGGGACAAATCTGGTGACAGGCAGGAATGCAAATTGGAGACACATGCTTAGTAAGACGGAGAAGAGAAAAAGGCTTATGAATGAAAAGTGAACCTAAACATGATGAATAATGATTGGGTGGCCATGAGCATCATGAAGAAAAAGGATCCAGGCTGAATTCTGTGGTTTTTATTTCGTTAATGGTTATAAGAAATTAAGGAGTGGGGAACATTTGGGAGCAAGAAATAATTTTAGAGAAATGGGAATGAATGTTAGAATTATGATGTACCCATGGAACATCTAAATTAAGGTATTGATCATGATATTGGAGGAAATGTTAGACAATCAAAACAAAGAGATTCCCCCACATCCCCGCCACTTAGCTACCCAAGAGCTTGGGAGTGAGCTGGGGAATGTTGGATTCTGTCTCTGACCCCATTTCATCATTCACTAAATAATGCACTTGTGCATTGAGAAGATCAGAGAAGTAATAGACATTCAAGTATTTGAATATCATTAGGTTGTATGTGAATGTTATGTTTTACTTACTGGCTCAGTCAGTAAAAATGAGAGACTAAAGCAAAAACTTACGGCATTTGGAAGTTGGAAGTTCCCCAGAGGTGGGTCCACTCTACCTTGGAGCTCAGGCAGGACCCACACTACGGGCTGTGGGGGAATCTCTCTACAGCTGCTCAGCACTCTGGCCTGCTCGAAAGGACCATGAAACAAAATGATGCCCAACTGTTCACTCTGGGGCTTTCTGTACTGTCCAAACAGAACTTACCTCTTCTTAGATGTCTTCCTTTGTCAGTTAATCATTTCTTGGGCAGCTTCTTTATTCTCTAGAAAAAAATTATTTAATTTGTGCCTATCTGAGATTTCCTTTTCAGTATCCTTAAGAACACTAAATGGGGAGATATAATATGTGCACATGAAAGCGGAGCCTTTCCAGTTACAGAAAATGAGAGGCTATGATGTAACTTCTCCCACTGCTTCCACGCCCCCATTTCTTGATTGCTGCCACACAGGTAGCTATTAAACAGTGTGAGATATGGTAACATGTCATGTTTTATGTTTTATTTTCATCACATGCAAGTGATTTATTAAGAAAGAGCTCCCAAAGGATCCACTGGAGGGAGAGGGACAGGACAGGGAAGAGGAGAAACCAGACAAGCAGGAGACCTCAGAGGCTCGCTTTAGCCTTGTCTCAGGTAAGGCATTCCTCAGAGCTGTGCCCACGGAGGGGCTGGGCTTCCCTACTCCCACACCTGGTAGTCACTTTCACATAGGTGAATATAGGCAAAAGGGCATTGTAAAATGACAAGCTCTCTCAGCAGTGCTCGCTATGCATGACGAAGTTTTAATGAAGATGCGTGGACCCAGGAGCAGTGAATATACTCACAGCAGAAACCCAAATGCTGGTGGTGAGTTCACCTGCTGTTATCATTTCTTCCTCTTGTTCTGGGAAAATCTCCTGCTCTTAAGGTTTGTGCCACGGGTTGGTCAAATAAAGATGCTAGATGAGATCCTCTCAGCCTTGCTGTTCCCTGGGTAGGGCACATGGTGCACCACTCAGTACATGCCAGTGCTGAGCCCCTCTTAGCCCTGTGCTGCTGAAGGTGTGGCTGTGATGTGGCCCTCAGGGTAGAGTGTGTGAAGAAGAATGGATGGGATATTGCTCTTCTTTTCAGAGGGACATTGGAGCCCCTGTCAGGATCAGCCAAGCCTAGCAATCCAGCTCCTTGGGTGGCTAGGAGTGGTCCCTCTCTCTGGTCACCCCGGCTGGAGTGCAATGGCGCTATCTTGGCTCACTGCAACCTCTGCTCCCTGGGTTCAGGTGATTCTCCTGCCTCAGCCTCCCAAGTAGCTGGGACTACAGGGGTGCATCACCACACCCAGCTAAGTTTTGTATTTTTAGTAGAGATGGGGTTTCACCATGTTTGCCAGACTGGTCTAGAACTCCTGACCTTAAGTGATCTGTCCACCTTGGCCTCCCAAAGTGCTGGGATTACAGGTGTGCACCACCACGCCTGACCCCATCTTCTTCATTCTAAATGATATCAACAAGAATCAGGGGTTGGCTCTGGAGGACATTGATTTAAAAACACCCCAGGAAGATGACAGGATTCCTTCCAACTGCCTTCCTCGCCAGCCCTGCTCCCTGTGTCTGCCATATCTCTGTTGGCTGCTCAGTCCTTCAGAATCCAAAGGAAGATCTGGAGGATTAGCTCTATAACCCTGCCCACAGGAACCTGAAGAAAATTGAATGTGGGAAGAAAGGAGCCCAGATGTAAAAGGAGAGAGTTTGGGGGTGGGATTTCTTTCTTTTTTGTTCTTCTTTGGTTGTTTCTGCTGGTACAAGATGTGTTTCCTCCCTCAACCTCATCCAGCTGTCTTCCCAGCACATTGAAGAAAGGAAGGAAAAAGCTATTTAAATTTATACTACTGAATTTCTGTAGGACACTGAAATATTTCTGAAGTTAATAGGGGAGTGCTGAATAGTTTGTTCCAAATAATTACAGAAAAAAAATAC
Source organism: Theropithecus gelada (assembly GCF_003255815.1). Classification (NCBI taxonomy): domain Eukaryota; kingdom Metazoa; phylum Chordata; class Mammalia; order Primates; family Cercopithecidae; genus Theropithecus; species Theropithecus gelada. The sequence goes on along the minus strand of NC_037682.1, from coordinate 122,456,526 downwards.
ATTGAAATAATTAGTAGTTGCTACTAGAACATTCAGCAAAATGAAATGACATCTTTGCATGCCTATTAAGCAGCACTTTATTTTCAGTTTAGGGTGTTTTGGATGAAATTAGATGGCAAACATACTGCGTCGTTGAGTGATTAGATGAACTAGTATCATTTCGAGTTAGACTAGTATCATCAGCAGCTTTTTTTCTTTTCCTCTTTAATAAAAAACAAGTTACTGTGCTCTCCTGTTAGGCAAGACTTTAATAGAAACGGGACCCACTGCAACCTCCTGAGACTTCAGCTTAAGGGGCTTAGGTGTGATCTCCCTGGATGCAAGGAAAGGCGTTAAACAGAATCGGATTATTCCACATTTTCTAATTCTGGGATTCTCTTCCTACTCTGCTTAGAGAATACATAAAAGCTCCCACACCACTGTTAACTTTAAAAAAATCCAAATTTATAAATTTGGAAAAGGAAAGGGAGAGACTTTACTTCTTATAGGGGGTTACAGCCTGTAAGATGGCCATCCGCGGGCTGAGACCTGCCTCCACCAAAACCCTACGGGCACTTCACAGGAGGAGGGGCCGGACTGGAAGCTTTATGCTGAATGGGTTGGCTCAACATACCTGCTTAACAGGTGACAGGAGGAGCTATGAATATTCATGAAGGTGATCCGGACACACACGTATTGAACAAACACGCGTGTAACATATGACCCATGTTCACTCTGGGGTGGAGACGGAGCATTTAAATGTATTACAATTAGGTCTCATTTGTCAAAAGGTCTCAGGACATGAAGGCACACAAGCGCACAGTCTCTGTAAACCGGCCAGAACCGCTGCGTGGTCAGTGTTCTCACCTGGAGAAAGTTACTGAAATCAGTCCCTGTCTAATCAAAGGTGTTGTCGTGGCTGGTGAAACAGGGGTCTGTTACTCAGTCTCTGTGAGCTGATGAGTTGTGATTGTTTTAATTTTGCTTATCTCAAGGCCAGTGCTTGTTCAGCTGCTAGAGAAAAAGACAGACCCTTGTGGCAATTGGAACCTAGTTTATGCTTTAAGCGTGGGGTGCGTGACTTAACCGCTGCCTGGCACGGCCTTAGGTCCTGTTTATCATTTGAAATCTTGTTGCCACAAAGCGTCCGTTCCGTCTGTCTTATGGTCTCTGTTAACGCTGGCTGGTTGTTGTGTCTAAACTGCAAAAGGGAGGGGACGCCGTACAACGTGTTTGATCTCCCACCTTGCTGTGGCTGGGAACTAAGTTTTTAAGGTTTTTCTGGGGTCCCGTTGGCCGAGAAGGGGTCCACTCAGCCTATGGCAGGGGCTTAGGATTTTATTTTTAGCTTACACCACCCGCCTCTTTACTTTCAAAGCAGAATCTGATTTGCCAAAAACAGTAAATGGTCTTAGTCTAATGAGAAAAACCAAATTTGCCTTCAGCTCCACTCCTAGCCACTTTTACATTTCTCCTCTCTATTTAAAAACAAACAAACAAAAACTATTGACCAGGAATGTGATTTCAGCATTTTAATTTACGGCAGGTGTTTGAGCACTAACGCCCTTGCCCCTTTCCCCTCTGTGTTCTGTCTTCCTCTTCCCCCTTTCACTCCATTCTGGTCCCTCTGCCCCACTGTGCCCCTTCTTCTAAGTGCTCCCCATTTCCCCTCTTGTTTCCTCACTCCAATGAGAGAAGAGGAAACAGAAGGAAAAACAAAGGGACAGACAAGGAGTCCAGGTGTCACAACAGTGCCATGCACACTCGAGTGTCTGTACTGCATAATCAAGCATTGTGATTTTTTTTACTGTTTAATACACTATTTCGGATGAATATTTAGGAGGCAAAATGGACTTAGAAAAATCTACATGAGACTGTATTACTTTTCTCTGATATTTTATTATTGTGCTCCAAGAAATTTGTTCAGCTCGCTGCTTCCTTATTAAAAAAAAAAATTAAAATGTTTGGGAGTTCTGAGATTCCATCTTGTGCAGAAAGGAAAGAGGAAATGGGGGAGAAATGACCCGTGAGAAACGACCCCTGATTCAGGGTGGGAAACAGCAAAGGAACGAGACAGCTGGAGACCACTGAGCTCTGTCGTTGACCTGGGGCTGCCACGTTTCTTTCCTGGGGCCCAGCTGTTTGTTCTCACGCTGTTGGGCCCCTTTGCCAGCTCTGCCTGGCACTTCCTTAGCCCAGCACACTCACCTCTCCCTCCCCAGGCTCGTTTGTCCAGGGTCACCCATTAGGATGCTCTGCCTGCTCCCACCCCCTTAGATCCCCGGGTTGTGCCTACTGTACCCCAGGAGAAGGGGACACCATCGGCCTTTCCTGTCCTGGAAGCTGAGCTTTCCACGTGTCCTCCAATGGGGCAGCTGAGCAAGGTTCTGATGCCCTCATAAGAGGACGCATTTACACTCGCCACTTTTGCTTTGTAATATTTGCTATTCAAGTGGATCCCTTCCAAAGACCAGCTTGTTGTTTACCCCAGAAGAGTGACACCAAATTTGACATTTAAGACAAAAATAAAAGGAAGAAAGGGCAAATAAGCTATGGAATTTATGTGGGGGTGGGAAGGGCCTTCCAGGATGCCTAGAGCTGGCTGTGCCATCTGCCTCCCCTTAGCTTCGGTGCCCCCTTGGCTCCTTGGCCTGCTATCAACCTCACCTCTGATACAGCGGTGGCGATGAAAAGAGTTAAGGCCGCTTCTGCAGTCAACACTTGGGCCTCCCAGTAAGGGAAGCTTTCTTTGCAACATTGCTCAGCTCTGTGAGTTAGTGGGGCCACTTCCCACTTCCCTCTAATGCTCCATCTTCTCTTGCAGGTCATGCTCCCTTCAACTCTGCCTTCCTCTCGTCCTGCACCAGTGGTTTTGGTGGACTGTGCTCCCCTGCTTGTTCTTCCCACGGATAGAGCCCATCAGCATACGGGTTTGTCTGTTTCTTGCAGCGCTGCATGGATGCAGTCATTCCTCTGTATCTCCTCTTCCCCAATCCTCTCTATGGCAATCTCTCCAGTTGTCGCACTTAGACAGTGCCTATCTTGTTGAGTTTGATGTAGGGGCTGTTCAAGTCTTCATCACTAGCCTGCCTCCACACAAAAGGCTCTCCTGCAACTCATTCGCAGATTTCCTCCTGGGATAAGCTCTGGACCCAGTAGCTACAAATTCAGGACACTGTTTCCTAAATGGCAGCAAGGCCTCTTGGCCATGCTGGCCTGCCCTTACTGGGGCAAGAGGGGATTTCAGGCCATGATGCAAAAAGAAACTGAAACCTAGTCATGGGTGCTGCTTGGAAATATCCCTAGAGGCAGTGCTGCCTCTCAACACTGATTGCCTCACTCACTGCTGACTGCCTGCCTACCCACCCTTAGCTCTGAAAACTCATCTCGACCCTGAGACAGTGGGAAGGTGTGAGTGCTTGCCTCTGCCTGTTCCATGATCCCAGTCATGGCTCTGTGGTGGTTCTTTCCCAGCCCCATCAGCCTTGGTTGTAAGGGAAGACAGTGTGGCTCTGCCAGGTAGCAGGTGCTGCAGTAAGGAACGGGATAAAATTTGGTTTTATAGGGCAGCAAATACACAGCAAGCCCTTGGGGAAAAGTCACAGCCTCAGTTCCCAAACCAGGTCGGTTCAGAAGCTTTGTGCTCTGGATTTATAGTGTCTGTACTGAGCCAATTTAAACAATTTCAATCAACAGGACCCATATGATAAATTGCATATAACTCATCCTGTAAGAGAGAGAATAGGCTTGGATTGAATTTGACCTTTTAGGGGTGGAGGGTCATCCAAGGAGCCTCAGAGTGTTCTCTCATAGCCATTAAAACCAACAACTAGGCAAAAAAGGACCAGCCTGTATGTAAGCAACAGCACCTGTGCCTTGGAAACAGGATGGAGGCAGGCAGGTAGTCCCATAACAAAGGTCTGGCTGTGGGGTGCTTGAGGGTGGCTCTGTGGATCTGAGCCTTACCAGCAGGCTGGATTTGAGGGAGTGAAGTAACCTCACCAAATGTCACAATAATAATAACAATAACAATAATAACAGTATCTATTAATAATAGTATCTGTGTGGTTTTGAGTATTAAAAGAGATAAAATAATACTTAATATTTATTATGTACTTAATATGTGCCACATACTAACTGCTTTATATGTTCATGATGTGGTTCCCAGAATATAGTAAGTATTCAATAATTGCTGAATGTCTTTTTTAAATAATGACAGTCATAAAAACACTTTTAAAGCACACCTCACATATCAAAGCTCTGTTCTAAATACTTTACATATTGACACACTTAATCTTTGTAACAGCTCTGTGAAGCAGGTAGTACACCATCATCCCCATTTTACAGATGAAGAGACCAAGGTGCAGAGAGGCTAAGTAAAGGATTGCCCAAGGTGAAGAGCTAGTAAGAGGTGGACCTGGAATCTGAGCCTCCGAGGTTCCCGTAAAGGCCGGTTCTTAACTACTGGATGTCCTCCAATCAATATTGACTGAGTTCCTTCTAAATGCCAGGCACTATTCCGAGGGCTTGGAATACATTAGAGCTCCACACAGACAAAAATCTCTTCTTCGCCTCCTCGAGAGGGAGACAGACAATAAACAAGTCAAATCAGTAAAATATCTACCGAGTTAGAAAGTGGTCAGCGCTAAGGAATACGAACGGAGCAGGAGAGGGCAATGAGATGTTGTTTCAACCTGCAGAAACTTTGGAAATTCGGATCAGGAAAAGCCTCGCTGAGGAAGTGGTGTGTGTGTCAGGACCTAAGGAAGTGAGAGAGCTAGCCCTGCAGCCGAGGGTAACAGCATCCCAGGCAGAGGCAGCCCATGCAAAGACCCCGGGACCTAGGTTGTCGGAATTAATTACATTGATTGGATCCACACACCCTCCTCATCTCAAATATCTGAGCTTAGCAAACATCTCAGCACCAGAGTGGAAGGCACAAGGGTTTGGAAGTAGACTTTGAAATGTCCCTTCTTGCTTACAAATCCAGCTGGTAACCTCTGCAAGTTAATACAACCCATTCCTTCCATGAGCACCCGTGCAGGTTTGAAGACCAAGTTTGCATCTTCCGCTTGCAGATGGAGAGTGTGAGAGAGGGTCTAAAGCTGAAGACAACCTTACTTAAAACCACTTTGATCCAAGGATTGTAGTCATTTAGTGCATATTGATTTTTCTTTCCTATTTTTAGGAAGGTGGGAGCATGTTAATTAAACATTTTTGAGTAGAACTGGTTTCCAGGGAGGATGGCCCCAGAGAGCAGAATCTTTTATTTACCTTCCACTAGAGGCCCTAACGAATGCAAGAGCCAGTGGACCTGCATGTTCCACACCTCCCGGCCACCCAGGCTCTGCATCGGGGCAGAGGCTCTCTGAGCCCCATGTGGCCTGTGCCTCGTCTTCTATCCTTGCCTCCTGTGAGGAGATGCATCAAGAGGATGGACAAAGAGAAAATGTTTTTAAACAAGAGATGAGGACAGCCCTGCCTTGTCTATTGGAACACGGCTCCAGGAAATGTGAGTCTGTCAAGACCAGACCCCCCTAGAACCTCAGCTAACCCCACATGCTCAGCTGAGGGTACCTGGCAGATGGTCACAGTTGGCCCTGCCACCAGCTTCTGGAAACACACAAGGGCTGAATGCCAGGGCACTGCTGGCTGGACCATCCCATCCCAAATGTTCTCCGCAGCACAGCCCAAGAAGTTGCCTTCGCAGGGGGACTCCCCAGGGCTCCCGGGCCGGATGAGGCCCTTGAGTGCTTTATCACAGAAACAAACACACAACACACCACCTTACATTTCTCTCTCCATAGATTTCTTTCCTTTCCAATCTTATATGTATTTCTTATTCCGTTAAGGGTCCAACAGTATTTTATTGTACTTTTAACGATAACAGTAACATTCAGCCCAACACTATCTTCCTTTGCCTAATGGATTATTTTCAAACTCTGAAAGGCGTATATTATCATCCCCATTTTCCAGATAAGAAGGCAGGCTTATACATGTTACATACCCCACTTAAAATCAAAAGTTAGTAACTGGCAGAGCTGAAGTTTGACCCAGATCTGAAGACTCTGCAGCACACACTTTCAGTGTGGTATTAACTTTCCTGTGTCAGCTATTGAAAATCTGAAAATGTGTATAAATGCACATCTATACACATTAATACAAATAATATGCATGCATACTGTAGGAAAAACAAATACTTTTTCATGTTACCACATGTTACAAAACAGATTGACAAGAGAAAAGCACACGTATGTATTTAACACAAATTTTGTAAAACGTGAGAGCCTTCAGAAATAAACACCTCCCAACACAAGGGAATGCATGCATTTCTCTACTGAGGTCTGATGAAGAGTGGACAGCCGTGGGGAAGTGTGATTGGACATAAGGGTTGGCTCTAATGGCAATGAACTGGGGATGGAGTTAACAAGGCCCTGTTTGTTCAGATTCTGCTCGGTGTTCAGGTGTCTTCAGAGATAACGGTGCTCCTTCCCTCCAGGTAGAGTAAGGGCATCTGGAACGAGGGTCTCATGACCTGCTTCAGGGGAAAATGATGTGGGGGAAGTGAGAGCAATCTTCCTGCTTCTGCTGTTTTCTCAAATGCCAAGGTGCTATGTTTTGGAATAGCGTGTCCTTAATCATATTAATGCTTACACACACGTGTTTGCATGTGTGCACATGCACGCACGCACACACACAGAGTATGTTCGGCTATAGGAATGGTTAGAAAGAATTAAGAGTGCTATACACTGGGCAATGTTGCATGGAGCAGGGTATAGAAGGTGAATATGAGGCATGAAATGTAGTTATTGTGGGTGGGGAACGTTAATACCTCGAGCTCCAAGTGTCTCCCAAGGACCCTAGCAAGAGGGGGCAGGGCTGAGCATCTGTTTGCTGTGGGACTTTCTGTACATGTGGGCTGACAATAAAGCTGTTTGCACAGTGTAAGCTCACATTAGAAAATGCAGACCACTGGCTGTCTCTCCGAGTGTCTGTGTGGTGTTTGCACACAGATAAGTACCAGGAGCCTAAGCGTGTCTGTCCTGGAGGTGAGCAGAAGGACAGAGGCTGTGGGAACAGAAACATCCCACTCTGTGCCTGCCAGGCAGCGGACCTGGGCTTTGAGTATTTTCATCTGAGCTGGACTAGATGTCTTTGCCTCATCCATGACAGGAAAACAAGCTGGCTGTTGGATAGAGCACCCAAGGGTGGAGGTTTTGTTTTAAAAAGGTAAACAAATGGTTCACTGCTCTTGTCCCTTCTCCCTGGTGTTTCTCATGCCTGGACAGACCACCCCATCAATGTAAACTCTTCCATTCCCTCAGAATGTTGCTGAAAACCTCTTCGCTCATCCACCTGGGATGCACTGCCTGCTGATATGGCATGGGGTGGGGGTGTCTCTACATTTGTTTCTCTGTTCATCATAATATTCAGTGGACTCCTGCTTTCATAGGCATGTGGTCCTGTGGAATCCTCCATGAACACTCCTGTGACTATTGTCTTAAATGATAACATCTACAAAGCACATCACACTGCAGAGCTCATCGACACCCCTCACATCCCCTCCAATCTCTGTGCCCTTTCTCACACTAGGTCACACCACCCTCCACACAGACACTCACACTTTCCCCTTCTCTTCCCTCTCTATCAAATCAATTTCTTTTGTTTACTTATTCATTCAACAACAGAAGTTTACTGAATACCCAGTATACGAAAGGCACCGTTCTAGCACTACGGATGCAGCTGAGGACAGAGCAGACAACACTTGTGAGGAGGCAGACAGTAAGGAAGATAACCGAAATGTGTCAGCTTGTGAGAGGGTCAAGGAGAGGCATGAAGCAGAAGGGGATAGAATGCATCGGAGGCATGGCAGTGCTACATGGGTGTCTGGAAAGGCCTTGCCGAGCTGTCAGGTGAAGACAGACCTGCAAGAAATGAGCGAATGAGCCACGCGTTCAGCAAAGGAAGAGCCTCTGGTACCAGCAGATGGCAAGGACCCAGGAGCACACCTGGCCAATAGGAGGACAGAGGAGGTGCAGGTGTCCAGAGTGGAAGGAATGGTGGAAGACAAGACAAGGCAGGAGGGGTACGGAGGAGGGGAGCTGTCGGTCATGCAGACTTGGAGGGAATTTTGAGGACTTCGGTTTCTACTGAGTGAGATGGGGAGCTATGAGGGATTTTGACCGGGCATGTGTTAATAGGATCTCTGGTCAGAGAATAACCTGAAGGAGGGGGAGAGGAGAAGTCACAAGACCCACCAGGAGGCCACTGCAGCACTCTCACTGAGAAACACTAGCAGTGAGGTCCACAGTCCTGGCAGTGGAGGGGCCGAATTCTAAAGGACAGGCCTCTGTATTGGAGAGAAACGGAGCCAAAGGTGACTCCAAGGGCCTTTGAACTGATCAAGTGGAAGAACAGAGTTGGCATTTGCTAAGATGATTTGTGATTAAAAATCACTTTCCAAGCCCTGCTGATTTTATCTCTTAGGGATTTCTAGACTCTTTTTCTTTCATCCCTAAGACAATTTCCCTAATTTATCCACCCATTGTTTCTCACCAGGATTAGTGCAGCAGATCTCTGACTGACTTCCCGTCTGCTAATTGTTCCCTAATGCGGCCTCGTCACAGAGTGAGCTACGCCAAATAAACATCTGGTGAAATTATTCCCAGACTAAAATCACCATCCACCCCCATCATCCGCTCTGCCTACAGGGAAAATTCAAGATCCTTCACATGGCTCATAAGACTTCCCTTATCTGGCGTCTACCTATCTGCTCACTCTTGACTATCAGTACACCCTTCTTCGGAATTTGCGCTTCAACAACTTGAGGTCGACCACCCCACCCCAACACAAACACACACATAACTGCCTGTGCCGTGTCTCATCTCTGTTGTTGCTTCTCTGTGGCTTCCGCTGCAAGGCTCTTCCTACCTGTTGTTTGCCTGGCTAACTCCTACAGGCCCTTGACAAGACATCTGAGGCTTCACTTTCTTCAAGAATCCTCTGTAATTGCCCCCTTACCCAATGTGTGTGTCCATACTCCATGCTGCCATAATCACCATGCAGCCTCCATGGTTAGGCTGGCCACATGCTTGCAGAGATGCTATTTCCACAGTGGTTGCTTCCATGGAAGCTGGGCTTGAGGGTAAGGGTCATGGCTTAGTCATCTCTTTATCCTGAGTTCCCAGCCCAGTACAAAGTCAGGGATTGATACATAATTGAGAAATGAGTGAATCAAAATGATTGGCTGGACTACTATTTTGAGAGGAAAGTTACATATTTGATTTTAGTAATTTTGCATTCTGTAATGATACAATAAATAAATAATTTAAGTTTCAAAAACAAATATTTATGAAGTGCAGCTCTTGAAAATATAACTTCACTTAGCTTCTCATCCAGGAAGTCTCAACAAGTCTCCTAATATATTTTAAAATGTATACTAAGTTTGAACTCTATTTCACAGCTGCTTACATGTAGATTGGTAAGTGTTTCTGTATTGTATGAATGTGTATATGTGTGCATGAGAGAAAGAGAAGGAAAGAGATCTCTCCTCAATTCCAAGCTTCTTGAGGGCAGGGGATTTTGTCAGCTACAATTATCCTACACTGGAAAACTTGTCGATCTACAGAGAGGAAACTTCCAACAAACATTATGAATTACTAGAGAAATGTCTTTCTCACTGGCAGGAGATTTTAGTGAAATATTTGCCAAGTGACTTGAAACAACTTAGATGAAAGCCAGTCCACCTCTACCTCTAGAGCTCAGAAGTACCAAAATCTATCTTGCTGGGAGATCAAGCTGGGAATTTCTTTAAGAATTGTATGCACATTGTGTCAAAATGTGCAAATATGCTTCCAACACAGGAGAGTAGTCTCTCAAAACCAAATTGCAGCCTGTAAGTGTCTCGCTGGGCCAAAGTCCTATGGCAACTCAATTGCTGACTTTATATATACATATATATATACACACACACACACACACACACATACAGGTAAACTTATAAAAAAGAAAAAGTATTCAATAAAGTATTGGGACACACACACACACACGGATACCCATGTTTTCTAATAATCCTTCTTGCTGGGTCAATATTCTCCGCTATAGTTTGTAACACAAATCTTAGCAATGGAAAAAGCAAAAAAAAAAAAAAAAAAAAAAAAGGTCAAAGGGTCAAGCTGAAGACTTAACAAAAACCAGTGTAGGCTGGGCACAGTGGCTCACATCTGTAATCTCAATGCTTTGGGAGGCCAAGGCAGGAGAATACCTTGAAATCAGGAGTTCGAGGCTGCAGTGATCTATGAGAGCACCACTAACAGAGTGAGATCCCATCTGTACAAAAATGTTAAAAATTTAGCCCAGTGTGGTGGCAAGAGTCTTGCTCTGTTGCCCAGTCCAGGCAACAGAGCAAGACTCTGACTCAAAAAATAAAGAAGAAGAAGAAGGCAATGAGACAGAGAGAGAAGTCATGGAGGATCATAAAGAAGCACTATCCCCTTTGAGAGATGAATATAGACTTTAGAAACTTCAATTACTTTTTAGATGTTGGACTTAGTCTTGAAAAGCAGTAGAGCTCTGAGGCTGACCCACATGGACCCTGGGAATATATTCCGTTTCTGCTCTAGAGGTGAGAGGGCATAGGAAGTACAGATACAAGGTTCACAATTTGTATTCTTAAAGATTTGCGGCAGTTTTTTTTTTTTAATTTGTTTGCTCGTTTCTGATTTCTCTCCTTCATTCTCAGAAGACAGCCCCTGTCTTTGTTCTACAACAAGATTGTGGGAATAAAACAGATTCTATAGGATCATTTAAAAAGTCCCCAGTAGTGATGGTTAAGTAAAGGGACCTCTACTGATGTCAAAGCAGAGATACAAATCCAGAAACTTCTCAATGAGCAAGTGGCAATTGTTCCCTGGGTGGAGGCAGCAAAGCCACCCATGGTGAATTCTGGGGCCTTCTTTTTTAGAGGCCCTGGTGGTTTTGTCATTGGGGTTAAATTTACAACAGACTGGGCACTTTCCTGGAGGCTCCAGCCCACTTGGCAGAAAGAGCTAGAAGATGGTTTCCGACAATAGAAGATGCACTAGTTGCCAACCAGAAAAGCAAAAGCCAGGAAGCACAGGAGATGTGACCAGAGGGAGAGGACAGAGGCGGGAAGAGAAGGTCCTGATTAAGAAAGAGAAGAAAGGATGAAATGGACAAAATTCAGAAGCAGCACTTAATAAAGACTGTCAGAAGCCTAGAAAAGGAGAAAAAAAGAGAATCAGTTGAGGCTAAAAGTTTCTCAGAGAAAGTGACTCGGGCAGGGCCTAGGAAGAATGATTTGAAGTGGGCATGACCACAGAATCCAGAGATGAGGATTGGTAACCCAGGGTTAAGGGGAAGCTCCATTTTCAAAGCAGGTTTGTGTCTGAACTACAGATACGTGGCTTAGTCATAGACTCTGCTAGGCATAGGTCACCCGGGCATCCTTGTTTTTCTAATTCCAAAACTGTGAGGATCTGAGGCATGGAAGAAAATGGAGGTCAAGGCTGTGATCTCCAAGTTTGGATAAAAATATGAATACCTGACCAGGCACGGTGGCTCGCACCTATAATTCCAGCACTTTGGGAGGCAGAAGTGGGTGGATCACTTGAGGTCAGGAGTTCGAGACCAGCCTGGTCAACATGGTGACACCTCATCTCTACTAAAAATACAAAAATTAGCCAGTCATGGTGGCGTGCACCTGTAATCTCAGCTACTCTATAGGCTGAGGCAGGAGAATCGTTTGAACCCAGGAGGCAGTTTGCAGTGAGCCGAGATTGTGCCACTGCACTCCAGCTGGTCAACAGAGCAAGACTCCGACAAAAAAAAGAAAAAAGAAAAAAGAAAAAAAAAAAAACACCCGCTTATTCCCCAGGAGGGTGATGACAGATGATTAGCCTCAAGATCATGCACTGCTCTTTTGAGGGAACTCTGATCTTTCAGCCACAGGTGTGATCTCCACAGAGAAGGCTCTGCAAATCGCCTTGGTGCCAACCATGAGGCAGCATTTGTGCACTGGGTACAAAGAACCCATTATCCCACTGGCCTCCATGAAGGAACTCAAATGGCAGTCCCATTATTCTGACAACAGCAAAAAACACCCCACTTCCTTGAGACTGGCCTCTTCCTGAGCCTCCTTCATGCCAGCTTAACTCTTTCTTCTGCCTCCTGCGGTTTTTCCTGGAATAATTTTCTCTCTGCCACTCTGAATTCTGCTCTTTTTTCAATAAGCACAGTGAGCAGTGTCTCTTCCTGGATGATTATTAAATAGTTCAACTCCTGACAACATGCCAGTATGGCTTAGAATCCAGGCCACACCATATATTCCACCTTATTCAGATCTCTTATGAACAATAGATGATGCTTTGAGCAAATTTCTTAACTCCTCTCATTCCCAACTTATCATCTGCAATAAAGGTTATCAATAAACCTATACTTTATAGCCACATACTAGGCTGGTTATTCAGTTCCTAATGATTCTCTCTGTGGGCACCCCTACTTACCCACTTTTTAGGGGAAAATACTCACTTCCCATATCCTTCAGTCTAATGTGGGGCCTGAATGGGAATTGAACCATGAGACTTGGACACAGGGCAGGGAACATCACATCACCTCTTATGGGGTTGGGGGATGGGGGAGGGATGGCATTGGGAGAAATACCTAATGCAAATGATGAGTTAATGGGTGCAGCTCACCAACATGGCACATGTATACATATGTAACAAGCCTGCACATTGTGCACGTGTACCCTAGAACTTAAAGTACAATAATAATAAAAAAAAAGAAAGTTCTGATTCTAGTATCCTTTAGTATCTAGGGGATACTAGGATCTAAATTATGTTTAGATTAGATTGTAAACTAATCTAATTTCATAGTTTAGATAGGAATGATAACAATAATATTTTAAGTACCTGGAAAATATTGAGCTATTCAATCTGTAGACATTTTATAGACAAGGCCATAAAGCACAGAGAAATAACTTGCCCAAGATCACACAGATACTAATGAGTAGATTTGGGATTGGAACCTAAGAAGTTGGTATCCAGAATACAGGCATTTAAACACCATGCTGTACAGCTTCCCACAAAGATGAGTGACAAGGATAAAATAACCACCCTTTTTGAATGCTTGAACTATAGGCTGCCAACACGCTAACCATTTAACATGTCATCATAGAATTTAGTGCTTAGAACTACCCAGTGAGGTACTCATGAATCTTGATTGTAAGAAATAGCTTAAGTAAAAAGAAGAATTAGCACAAGTAGATCATAAGATGAAAGAATGTAGGGCAGATCCTCCAGCCATAGTGACTGGAACTAGAGATATGAACACTGTTGGGAATCTCCTTTTTTCTCATTCTTGTTCTCTCTCTTATTCTCCATTCTCTCTCTCTATTCTCTCTTTCTGCTTCTCTCTCTCTCTCATCTTTTATCCATTCTCACCTCTTTCTCTTCTTTCTCCTCCTCCCTTCCTCCCCCCCTCCCCTCTCCTCCTCCCCCCCTCCCCCTCCTCCCTTCCTCCCCCTCCCCCTCCTCCTCCCTTCCTCCCTTTGCCCCTCCTCCTCCCCTCCTCCCCCTCCTCCTCTCGTCCTCCTCCCCTCCTCCTCCTCCCCTCGTCCTCCTCCCCTCGTCCTCCTCTCCTCCTCCTCCTCCTCCTCCTTCTTCTTCTTTCTTCATCATTATCTCCATGTCATTTTTCTCCACTTTCCATTGCACCTTCACCGCCTCACTCTTATCTACTACATACAAACTTCTGTTTCACATGTAAGAGACAAATAAAGGAGCCCATGGCTGATACATTTATGTCTTTACCATCAGGGTAAGAGGTTTCTCCCTCAGCTCTAAGAAAATTCTCAGTAAAGACATAGATCGTTCTGAGCAAACTATCTCAAGGACAGAAAACCAGACACGGCGTATCAGAACGATGGTTTCCAGTTTCATCCATGCCCCTGCAAAGAATATGAACTCATCCTTTTGTATGGCTGCATAGTATTCCATGGTGTATATGTGCCACATTTTCTTAATCCAGTCTATCATTGATGGACATTTGGGTTGGTTCCAAGTATTTTCTATTGTGAACAGTGCCACAATAAATATACTTGTGCATGTGTCTTTATAGTAGCATGATTTATAATCCTTTGGGTATATACCCAGTAATGGGATTACTGGGTCAAATGGTATTTCTAGTTCTAGATCCTTGAGGAATCACCACACTGTCTTCCACAGTGGTTGAACTAGTTTACACTCCCACCAACATTGTAAAAGCATTCCTATTTCTCCACATTCTTTCCAGCACCTGTTGTTCCCTGACTTTTTTTTTTTTTTTTTTGAGATGGAGTCCCGCTCCACCACCTGGGCTGGAGTGCAGTGGCGTGATCTCGGCCCACTGCAAGCTCCACCTCCCAGGTTCACGCCATTCTCCTGCCTCAGCCTCCCGAGTAGCTGGGACTACAGGCGCACAACACCACGCTCGGCTAATTTTTTGTATTTTTAGTAGAGACGGGGTTTTACTGTGTTAGCCAGGATGGTCTTGATCTCCTGACCTTGTGACCCACCTGCCTTGGACTCCCAAAGTGCTGGGATTACAGGCGTGGGCCACTGTGCCTGGCCAGTTCCCTGACTTTTTAATGATCACCATTCTAACTGTTGTGAGATGGTATCTCATTGTGATTTTGATTTGCATTTCTCTGATGACACTAGTGATGATGAACATTTTTTCATGTCTGTTGGCTGCATAAATGTCTTCTTTGGAGAAGTATCTGTTCATATCCTTTGCCAACTTTTTGATGGGGTTGTTTGATTGTTTTCTTGTAAATTTATTTGAGTTCTTTGTAGATTCTGGATATTAGCCTATGTCAGATGGGTAGATTGCAAAAATTTTCTCCCATTCTGTAGGTTGCCTGTTCACTCTGATGGCAGTTTCTTTTGCTGTACAGAAGTTCTTTAGTTTAATTAGATCCCATTTGTCTATTTTGGTTTTTGCTGCCATTGCTTTTGGTATTTTAGTCATGAAATCCTTGCCCACGCCTATGACCTGAATGGTATTTGCCTAGGTTTTCTTCTAGGGTTTTTATGGTTTTAGGTCTAACATTTAAGTCTTTAATACATCTTGGATTAATTTTTGTATAAGGTGTAAGGAAGGGATCCAGTTTCAGCTTTCTACATATGGCTAGTCAGTTTTCCCAGCACCATTTATTAAATAGGGAATCCTTTCTCCATTTCTTGTTTTTGTCAGGTTTGTCAAAGATCAGATGGTTGTAGATGTGTGGTGTTATTTCCGAGGCCTCTGTTCTGTTCCATTCACCTATACATCTGTTTTGGTACCCGTACCATACTGTTTTGGTTACTGCAGCCTTATAGTACAGTTTGAAGTCAGGTAGCGCGATGGCTCCAGCTTTGTTCTTTTTGCTTAGGATTGTCTTGGCAATGCAGTCTCTTTTTTAGTTCTGTATGACTTTAAAGTAGTTTTTCCAATTCTGTGAAGAAAGTCATTGGTAGCTTGATGGGGATACCATTGAATCTATACATTACCTTTGGCAGTATGGCTATTTTCACAATATTGATTCTTCCTATCCATGAGCATGGAACGTTCTTCCATTTGTCTGTGTCCTCTTTTATTTCATTGAGCAGTGCTTTGTAGTTCTCCTTGAAGAGGTCCTTCACATCCCTCATAAGTTGGATTCCTAGGTATTTTATTCTCTTTGTAGCAATTGTGAATGGGAGTTCACTCATGATTTGTCTCTCTGTTTGTTATTGGTGTATAGGAATGCTTGTGACGTTTGCACATTGATTTTGTATCCTGAGATTGTGCTGAAGTTGCTTATCAACTTAAGGAGATTCTGGGCTGAGACGATGGGGTTTTCTAAATATACAATCATATCATCTGCAAAGAGGGACAATTTGCCTTCCTCTTTTCCTAATTGAATACGCTTTATTTCTTTCTCTTGCCTGATTGCCCTAGCCAGAACTTCCAACACTATGTTGAATAGGAGTGGTGAGAGAGGGCATCCCTGTCTTGTGCCAGTTTTCAGAGGGAATGCTTCCAGTTTTTGCCCATTCAGTTTGATATTAGCTGTGGGTCTGTCACAAATAGCTCTTATTATTTTGAGATACATTCCATCATTATCTAGTTTATTGAGACTTTTTAGCATGAAGGGCTGTTGAATTTTGTCAAAGGCCTTTTCTGCATCTATTGAGATAATCATGTGGTTTTTGTCTTTGGTTCTCTTTATGTGATGGATCATGTTTATTGATTTGCATATGTTGAACCAGCCTTGCATCCCAGGGATGAAGCCAACTTGGTTGTGGTGGATAAACTTTTTGATGTGCTGCTGGATTCGGTTTGCCACTATTTTATTGAGGAATTTCTCATCGATGTTTATTAAGGATATTGGTCTAAAATTCCCTTTTTTGTGTGTGTGTTTCTACCAGGCTTTGGTATCAGGATGATGGTGGCTTATAAAATGAATTAGGGAGGACTCCCTTTTTTTTCCATTGATTGGAATAGTTTCAGAAGGAATGGTACCAGCTCCTGTTTGTACCTCTGGTAGAATTCGGCTGTGAATCCATCTGGTCCTGGACTTTTTTTGGTTGGTAGGCTACTAATTATTGCCTCAATTTCAGAGCCTGTTATTGGTCTATTCAAGGATTCAACGTCTTCCTGGTTAGTTTTGGGAGGGCGTATGTGTCCAGGAATTTATCTATTTCTTCTAGATTTTCTCGTTTATTTGTGTAGAGGTGTTTATAGTATTCTCTGATGGTAGCTTGTATTTCTGTGGGATCAGTGGTAATATCTCCTGTATCATTTTTTATTGCATCTATTTGATTCTTCTCTCTTTTCTTCTTTATTAGTCTTGCTAGTGGACTATCTATTTGGTTCATCTTTCCAAAAAAGAAAAGAAAAAAGAAAAGAAACAGCTCCTGGATTCATTGATTTTTTGAAGGTTTTTTTGCATCTCTATCTCCTTCAGTTCTCCTCTGATCTTAGTTACTTCTTGCCTTCGGCTAGCTTTTGAATTTGTTTGCTCTTGCTTCTCTAGTTCTGTTAATTGTGATGCTAGGATGTCGATTTTAGATTTTTCTTGCTTTCTCTTGTGGGCATTTAGTGCTATAAATTTCCCTCTGCATACAGCTTTAAATGTGTCCCAGAGATTCTTGTACATTGTATCTCTGTTCTCAGTGTTTTAAAAATGACATCTTTATTTCTGCCTTCATTTCATTATTTACCCAGTAGTCATTCAGGAGCAGGTTGAATGACTTTCCATGTAGGTGCGGTTTTTAGTGAGTTTCTTAATCCCGAGTTCTAATTTGATTGCACTGTGGTCTGAGAGAAAATTTGTTGTGATTTCTGTTCTTTTACATTTGCTGAGGAGTGCTTTGCTTCCAACTATGTGGTCAATTTTGGAATAAGTGCGATGTGGTGCTGAGAAGAAAGTATATTCTATTGATTTGGGATGGGGAGTTCTTTAGATGTCTATTAGGTCTGCTTGGTGCAGAGCTGAGTTCAAGTCCTGGATATACTTGTTAACCTTCTGTCTCATTGATCTGTCTAATATTAACAATGGGGTGTTAAAGTCTCCCATTATTATTGTGTGGGAGTCTAAGTCTCTTTGTAGGTCTCTAAGGATTTGCTTTATGAATCTGGGTGCTCCTGTATTGGGTGCATATATATTTAGGATAGTTAGCTCTTCTTGTTGAATTGATCCCTTTACCATTATTGTAATGCCCTTCTTTGTCTCTTTTGATCTTTGTTGGTTTAAAGTCTGTTTTATCAGAGACTAGGATTTGCAATCCCTGCTTTTTTTTGCTTTCCATTTCCTTGGTAGATCTTCTTCCATCCCTTTATTTTGAGCCTGTATGTGTCTCTGCACATGAGATGGGTCTCCTGAATACAGCACACTGATGGGTCTTGACTCTATCCAATTTGCCAGTCTGTGTCTTTTAATTGGGGCATTTAACCCATTTACGTGTAAGGTTAATGTTGTTATGTGTGAATTTTATCCTCTCATTATGATGCTAGCTGGTTATTTTGCCCATTAGTTGATGCAGTTTCTTCCTAGCATCGAAGATCTTTACAGTTTGGCATGTTTTTGCAGTGGCATGTACTGCTTCTTCCTTTCCATGTTTAGTGCTTCCTTCAGGAGCTCTTGTAAGGGATGCTTGGTGATGACAAAATCTCTCAGCATTTTCCTGTCTGTAAAGGATTTTATTTCTCCTTCATTTATAAAGCTTAGTTTGGCTGGATATGAAATTCTGGGTTGAAAATTCTTTTCTTTAAGAATGTTGAATATTGGCCGCCACTCTCTTCTTTTTTTTTTTTTGAGACGGAGTCTCGCTCTGTCATCCGGGCTGGAGTGCAGTGGCCGGATCTCAGCTCACTGCAAGCTCCGCCTCCCAGGTTCACGCCATTCTCCTGCCTCAGCCTCCCGAGTAGCTGGGACTACAGGCGCCCGCCACCTCGCCCATCTAGTTTTTTGTATTTTTAGTAGAGACGGGGTTTCACCGTGTTAGCCAGGATGGTCTCGATCTCCTGACCTCGTGATCCACCCGTCTCGGCCTCCCAAAGTGCTGGGATTACAGGCTTGAGCCACCGCGCCCGGCCCACTCTCTTCTGACTTGTAAAGTTTCTGCTGTTAGTCTGATAGGCTTCCCTTCATAGGTAACCTGACCTTTCTCTCTGGCTGCCCTTAAAATTTTTTCCTTCATTTCAACCTCGGTGAATCTGAAAATTATGTGTCTGGGGTTGCTCTTCTCAAGGAGTATCTTTGTGGTGGTCTCTGGATTTCCTGAATTTGAATGTTGGCCTGCATTGCTAGGTTGGGGAAGTTCTCCAGGATAATGTCCTGAAGAGTGTTTTCCAGCTTGGTTCCATTCTCCCCATTACTTTTAGGTATACCGATCAAACGTAGATTTGATCTTTTCACATAGTCCTGTATTTCTTGGAGGATTTGTTCATGTCTTTTTACTCCTTTTTCTCACAACTTCTCTGCTTGCTTCATTTCATTCATTTGATCTTCAATCACTGATACCTTTCCTTCCACTTGATTGGCTTCACTATTGAAGTTTATGTATGTGTCACATAGTTCTCGTGCCATGGTTTTCAGCTCCATCAGGTCATTTAAGGTCTTCTCTACACTGTTTATTCTAGTTAGCCATTTGTCTAACCTGTTTTCAAGGTTTTTAGCTTCCTTGCAATGGGTTCAAACATTGTCCTTTAGCTGGGAGAAGTTTGTTATTACCGACCTTCTGAAGCCTACTTCTGACAGCTCATCAATGTCATTCTCCGCCCAGCTTTGTTCCATTGCTGGCGAGGAGTGGCAATCCTTTGGAGGAAAAGAGGTGCTCTGGTTTTTAGGATTTTCAGCTTTTCTGCTCTGGTTTCTCCCCATCTTTGTGGTTTTATCTATCTTTGGTCTTTGATGATGGAGACCTACAGATGGGGTTTTGGTGCAGATGTCCTTTTTGTTGATGTTGATGCTATTCCTTTCGGTTTGTTAGTTTTCCTTCTCACAGTCAGGTCCCTCAGCTGCAGGTCTGTTGGTGTTTGGTGGAGTTCCACTCCAGACACTGTTTGCCTGGGTATCACCAGCAGAGGCTGCAGAACAGCAAATATTGTTGCCTGATCCTTCCTTTGGAAGCTTCATCTCAGAGGAGCACCCGGCTGTATGAGGTGTCAGTCAGCCCCTACTGGGAGGTGTCTCCCAGTTAGGCTACACAGGGGTCAGGGGCCCACTTGAGGAGGCAGTCTGTCCTTTCTCAGGACTTAAACACCGTGCTGGGAGAACCACTGCTCTCTTCAGAGCTTTCAGACAGGGTCGTTTAAGTCTGCAGAAGTTTCTGCTGCCTTTTGTTCAGCTATGCCCTGCCCCCAGACATGGAGTCTACAAAGGCAGGCAGGCCTCATAGAGCTGCAGTAGGCTCTACCCAGTTTGAGCTTCACAGCTGCTTTGTTTACTTACTCAACCCTTTCTACTCAGAACTTTCTTAAATACAGGAATTTTGTCTTACTTGGTATATCAAGTCTCACATGTAAAATGCATAGTAGGCCTTCAGTAAATGTTGA
Organism: Theropithecus gelada; assembly: GCF_003255815.1. NCBI lineage: Eukaryota > Metazoa > Chordata > Mammalia > Primates > Cercopithecidae > Theropithecus > Theropithecus gelada. Next base: position 122,436,465 of record NC_037682.1, on the reverse strand, counting down.
ATAAATAACTAGATGAATTTTCTTTTATGAGATGCTGTTTAATAAGGGCTAGCTTTCTCCTCCCAATTAGATCCTTTGTAAGAACGGGTGACAGGTCTGATGCTAGGGACATTGTAGGAACTGTATAAATAGTATTTGCCTGATTTCTGGGCCCTATCTGAAGAACAACAAGGATGCACTGAAGGCATTTTTGAGTCATTGCCCATGTTGCCTATGTGCTTTCTTGACAATTCTCTAGCAGTTCCTCAGAAGCAAATGGGAACTGCTACATGGTGGTGACATAGCTACTTAGTCCCATTCCCCAAAGCCCTGGTCTTTGGATGTTAAGTGAGGTTGTTCTTAGATTTTTCTCCAAGCAAGTGCTTTGTACAATACTAGGGATCCTTTGAGATGACAGTCATGGGGCACCCTAGGGCGATCTTACCCTGAAGGGTGTTTATGAGATGGTCCTCCGTGTCCACTGGGGACTGTCAAAGACAGCAGTGCAGAGCAGCTGCAGTATCCAAAGGAGGATGAAAAACAGCCTCCCCTGGGCATGGTGCCTCCATGCCGTCAGTGAATGCAGCCTCTATCTCCAGCTGATTTCATCTAATGTGATAACACTCATGATAATAAATATTGTTAAAAATAAAAGTCACTCTGGGGATTGAGAATCACTGGGACAGGTGTTCAGAATGAGAAGAGTGCAGTAATTGGGTGACATATTCATTATTGGAAATGCCTTTTAAAATCTATTGCATTTAAAAAAACAATACTTCAGCTGCTCTCTGGCCTTCCAAAGTCATTAGCTGGTGTTCTTTATCTGTTTGTTTTCCTCACTGAAGTGAGGTTTTTAATGTCACATAAGAACTAACTTGACTCGCTGCCAGCATTTCAGAGTGAATGATGAAGCCTTCTGAGGCTCACATATCACTCCCCATGATGTTTCTCCTCCTTAGAGCTCGCAGTCCCTGCAGTCAGGTTAGGGCAAGCAGGGAGGGAGAGAGAGTGATTAGAATTCCTGCTGGACGACAAAGTCACAGAGGCAGGGGAGGGGCCACGTTTTCCTCCAGTTCCCACAATCAGGCTGTTAAAGGGCTTTGAGGGAGGCCAAGGTGTCCCAACCCTCGGTCCACTCTCCCTAACAAGGGATGCAAATAAGGAATAAACTGTTTCAGACAGTACCCTTCTCTGGTGTTTCTGAAGTCCTTCATCTGTGTTACAATTGGGAAAAGAGTATCTTGATGGCAGTAGTCCCATACTGGAAACTTCAAGGAGTAAGGCCCCAATAGAAACGAGCTCCCAATAGCATGCGGCAAGTTAGGAACTCAATTTATACTTGAAGTTGGCTTTGAAACATGCATTTAACATTTTTAAAAACGTTAGTTTCCCATTCTGCATGAATTATCCATGATTTGAATTTTTAAAGCTGTGTTTGCTTCTAGCCATGGGAGAAATCCTCACCATATTATAATGTGTGTGAGAAATTGGATTTGAGACCTTGCTTTAGTCTAGAAAATCTGCTCACCTTCTGCGGGGATCACCTACTATGTTCGTGCTGAGTTTCATCTTTTGAAGTGGCCTCATCAGGATATTTTCTGAGTTATCAGGGGAAATGTATGTATGAGTAGGGAACTGTATAGGTACTTTATCCCTATTTTGACCTTGCATAAAGTTATCTGAGGAAGTCTTGGGCTAAAGCTTCATTTCTCAATTTCTAAAGGTAAATCCTTGGGTGTTACTTCCTTCCAAAAATACTCCTAGTGGGGTTGGAAGAAGAGAGTGAAGAGTAGCTACAATATTCTCCTATCCTTTTGAGAGAGTAGACCAAGCAATTTATAGTCATATGCCAAGGGTAGACACCCAGGAAATGTTGAAAATAAATAGGAAAATGTCTCTCTTCCCACGAACTCTTAAGACAATGCAATGCACTTAAGACTGGAAACCATAAGATCAAAGAGGGCCTCCCAGGATAGCTTCCCTGTGGCAATTCATGGGTGCTAGCCCTAATGTGCCTAGATTTTAAAGATGCAGCAAAAGGACCAACCCCAGCCTGACGAGACACCTGTCATGGAGAAAGCTGAGGGCTGAAAGCAATGACACCTGTATCCTACTCTCCCCTTAACGATGAAATGCTCCTTATCTCTTGGCTCTTAATCATCCGTGAAAATATAATTTAAAACATATTTCCTCAAAGAGAATTTCCCTGGAATCCTCCAGTCTAGATTAGGTCACCTGTGTGTTTCTCTCGTGACATTTATCAAAACCGTAATGAGGTAGATTTTGTGTGGTTGTTTGTGTACCATCCAACAGGCTAGGGCATGCAGGACAGGAACCGTGCGTCTCTTGTCCCTACTCTATCCTCAGACCTAGCGCTGTGCCTGGCTTAAGGGAGGTACTCATTAAACATTTGGGAATAAAGAAACAAGGACAGGAAGTGTTGTCTCTCTTGGAAATAATGCCAAAGTCAATAGCTAATATCAAAAAGTTAAAAACTACTTGATCCATAGGAAAACTACTTAGCCCCCTTGATTTGCCCCATAGATAGGGACCTTTTACTTAGATAGTAGTGACTTCTTTACTGATGAGAACACTGTGGGAGAAGACAGTCCACAATGCCCAGAAAGATGGTAAATGCAGGTCTTTTGTGCTCATCTGTCCCTGTCATTCGGCTCTTTCCAATTTTCTTCACTAATGGCCACCTGTGGAGGAGGGGAAGGGAGCCTGGAAAGGCAGGGCCGCCCTTCTCCTCCCTGGGCTGAACTGAAGTCCTCTGCAGCATGAGCGGTAGAGACAGCCAGAGTGTATCTCATCATGGAGCAGCTTACAGGGCAAGGAACTCCCAATTGGCTGCTGAATAGTGTCTCGAAGATACCAAAGAGGTAAATTAAATGCATTAATCTCTGTGAGAGGCACAATTGAGGCATTCAGGGCTGCACAGAAATTTCCAACAATTGGCCTCATTTGCTTCAATAACAAATAAAAAGAGGAAGACGGGGGCCAGGATGGGTGTGGGCGGCCGTTTCTTGCTCTCCTTTTCCAGACGGGTAATCAAAATGAAGTTCCTCCCTGAGAATATGCATTTCATTTTATTCTGTACTTGAAAGCAAACACATTTGGCCCTTTCTCCTGCAATAAAGCAAATCCTTTCTCTGTTTTCATTTAAGAACATAAAGATGATGCCAATGACACCAAGACCCTGAAAGCTTCATTTCAGCTTCCTCTCAGCATAAAAAGGCAAATTTATTCTGCTTGAGATAGTTTTGTCCTGGGTACATGGCATTTGTTCTACTAAACTCATGGAGGCTGCAGCTATATGGCTTTATGAATGTTTTTATTTCTATTTTTCAACCATTGAAGACTTCCTGCTCCCAAGTCATGCACTCTGATTGAATAATATTTTATAGGAATTGAGAGAAAGTTTAACACAAATCTAACACCAAAATGCATGATTTGGGTCAACTGCAGAATTTAACCAAAAATATGTAATGATGGAAAGAACATAAGACTTAACAGTCACAAGATCTGGCTTCAAGCTCTGTCTATTTCGGGCAATTTTGACTGAGTCAGTTAATAGTAACACCAGGGTCTATCAGCACTTGCTATGAGCCAGCGAGTAGTCTTTCCTTCCATTATTCCATTTAAGCTTCGAGACACTCCAGTGGAGTGGGACTATTACAAATTTGACTTCATATTTGAGAAAACAATCTTAGGAAAGTGCAGAAAATTATCTCAGGTACACAGTGAGTGAACAAAGGAGCCAAGAATTGGACTCAGGTCAACTGATTGAGAAGCCTCAGTTCTTAATAGCTAGTTTCACTCCTTAGGGACAGAATTACCCTCTTAGGTATTTGATCTTCTTCTTGGTAATATCTAATAATGTCTCTCTCCCAGGAGGTTGGTAGAATTGGCTCAGAAAATACAAGTGCATTGGAAATTATAAAAACAATGGAAAGGTAAGGCATTATTATTATTATTAATATACAAGATAATATACAGGACTTACCAATCCATATACTGGAAAACATTCCACTGAGAGATCACCTTCTAACTGTTCATCAGCATATAGGGACAGAATACACTCCTGGAGGCATGGCTGTGCTTCCCCTAAAAGGAATTTGTGTGGCACACTGAGAGTCTGTTAGGGAAGAGACTTTATCCTAAGGCAGAAAATTAGGACACTGGGAGTTAGAGAAGGGTGTGAAACAAGGAATGGAGAGGGAGTATTTTCTCTCTAGAACCAGAGGTCATTTTTTTTCTGGACCCACAGTGAAGACAGAATGGAAACAATGAAATTGGGTTGGAATGAGCTTTATCAGGTTTTAAGGGGGCCAGAGTCAAAGAAGAAAGCTGATCATCTGGTGAAAGCCATTGGGTTGCTACTCTAGGCTCTTGGTGCCCATGTGGTATCCCCTTGGCCCTCGATGTTCCCATGCACATCCACAGCACCCCAGGGTAAGCACCTGAGATTCTCCACCCTACAGTCTTTCTCCTGCCATTGGACAGTGCCTTAGCACAGAAGACACGGAGCGAGTGCTGCAGGAGAAGCCCTCAGTCAGTGACATCTGAGAACTGGAGGACAAACCCAACTCTTCTTCACCCCTGCAGTGAGACCACCAAGGATGCTCTAAGTGGTCTCCAAGAGGTCCTCAAACAGATAGCGCCCAGTTGCCCCAGGGATAATCTCATTAATAACATGCCCCTCATTAGGCTTTTCTTGTTCCTCTCTTCCCCATTCCTATTCCAGTGCTTCCTGAAGTCCCTGTCCACATAAAACATTTACATCCAAATTCTTATCTCAGGTCTCCTTCTGGAGAAGCCCAACATAAGATGTAGAATGAGAGTTACTCTATGTCTTTCTGCTGCTTCACAAGAAGCATGATGATGTGCTTTCCAGAACCAGCAGAAAGGAGGACTTTGGTGATGAAAGGGGAAGGCCTGTGGCAGGCTGTTCGCAAGGTGCAACACTGGGCCTTTGCTTCTTGCTGCTGGTAGCTGACAAGAGGTAACCTCCTTCCAAGGAAACCAGTATCCAAGGCGAGGGCTCTGGAGATGCCGGGAGGTAAGGGCACATCTCTTCTAGGAAACGGAGAGCTCATGTGACCCCAACCATTTAGCAAGCACAGTCATCCCATGAGGAGTCACCCGGAGGGACACAGGAAAATCTGGACCACCTTCTAAACTCAAAATATGTGTTCTCAAAACTATTGTTTTGGGGGGCACCAATGTAATCTGCTAATGTTTGTATCCTAATGTTATGCAGCTGGATATAAAGGATTAACATTTTTAGGGCCCGGCATGGTGGCTCACACCTGTAATCCCAGCACTTTGGGAGGCCAAGGTGGGCAAATCACTTGAGGTCAGGAGTTTCAGACCAGCCTGGCCAACATGGTGAAAACTCATTTCTACTAAAAATACCAAAATTAGCGGGGCATGGTGGCACGTGCCTGTAATCCCAGCTACTGGGGAAGCAGAGGAAGGAGAATCACTTGAACCCGGGAGGCGGAGGTTGCAGTGAGCCGAGGTTGTGCCATTGCACACCAGCCTGGGCAACAGAGTGAGACTGTCTCAAAGAAAAAAAAATGGCAGTTTTAGTAATGTAGCTATGTTTTATTTTTTATCTCATCCTTAATTGTTTCTTGGAATAGTTCTTTTCCCAAATGAAAAAGAGAGAGAGAATATATTTTGGAGAGGGGAGGATCATGGATCTGAAAAATGAAATTCTCCCAAGGCTTTGCTTCTCACTAATCCTGACGCTCTGAAGATGAGCTGCAACACTTGGATTTTAATTCAGTCCATTAATAAATGAATTATGCAATTAGTTGATATACAATTAACTGGATTCACAACGCATGTAGAGCTAACTGGGTCAGTCTGCATCTGTATGACTGTAATGTGCCTAAATGAATTTGCCATCAAAGGACAGGCAGTGGAATGGGGAGTCAAATTTGTCTCCGGCAGAGAATCATGCCTGCCAGCTGCCGAAAGTTCTGCAGATAAAGCCTTGGTCTGAGTTGGCAGGAGAAACAAAAGCAGCACAATGCAGGACCCCAAGTGGCGCTCTCTCCATTATAGAAGCATTGTTCTCCCCAGATGAGCTTGGACAGAGATCAATACATCCCGAATCCTTCTGGGCAGAAAGCATGAGCAATTAGATTTGGATTGGGATCTATCAATCAATCACTCGCCAAAAGTGGTTCTGGCGGCACAAAATGAAAATCTCTTAGTGCAACATAGCCCTTCCCTAGGACCCGCAATTTTCACTGACCCAGATGCAAAGTCAATCAAAATACTCAATCCTGTGGTATCTAATTTCAGCTGGAAAATGTAAGCCAATAAAACATTCAGTTGTGGTTTGTGGGTGTGACCAATCAATCCATGTCCAGGAATTTTCTTATAGTCAAGACTTTGGTGATCAAGTTAAGGCTGATATCAGAAGCTCACTGATATCTGGGGTCAAGGCTGGTGTGTGTGTGTGTGTGTGTGTGTGTGTGTGTGTGTCCCACAGGAAGAGATGGAATCTTATGGGAATTTTTTTATATAATGTACTTAATTTTGGTTTTGAATTCCTCAAAATGTTTTTGAGATTCCCAAGACTTTCTGCATCAGAATCTGTACTTTAACAAGATGTCCACCTGATTCACATGTATCTTCTGTGAGAGAAGTATGGCTGTAAAGCACTCCATATTCATAGGAATAATCACCGTAATCACATAAGGCACTGAGGGCTCTTCATGTTTGAGCAAGTTCTCTGATATGGTAACTCATAACTGATCTAATGATACGGACACTGCCATTCTTAGCACCATCACTAGACAGAGAAACCCTGAATATGAGATCTGGTCTGGGCTTCACCACCAATTTGCTACATAAATTTCCCCACCTCTAACAGTTTGTTTTCTTTTTTATACAATGAGAAGGTTAAGCCAGAGTGCTAGTCCCCAACCTGCACTACCTCCATCTATGAATACAGTCATGAGGGAAGGCAGGGTAACATGGTAGTGATGAGGATGGCATTGAAATTCAATGGTCCTTGGGTCAGGTTTGGGGTCTGTCACTTAATAAATGTGTGGCATTAAGGCATTTACTTAATCTTTCTCCATTTCAACTGTAAATTGCACACATTTTAAGTGCTCAGTTGCATGAATTTTGATGCATGTAAATTCCATGTAACCCAAACCTAATCAAAACACAGATCATTTCCATCAGCCAACCACTCACTCCTCACCACCATGCTATCCTAGCCTACCAACAGCATGCCATCGTGGTGGACATGGTGGAGAGGGTGATGGAAATACTCTACTATCTTGATTGGGGGGTATTCATATGAAAACACATTTCTCAAAATTTGTAGACTGTGCACTGTAGTTCTATAACTGCCCCTTTATCATACGTAAATTGTGCCTCAGTAAAGTTGATCTTAAAAGAAAAAAAAAAAACACTTTGAGGTAGAGAAGTTCTTTAGCTCTCACTCCAAGAGCTAAAGTGGATTCCCTATTGTAATTCCTAGAGCACAAACCCAAATTGTAGAGGGACACGAAGAGGTGAATTGAAGCGTTAGAGGATAGGATGGGTATTTGTGAAAAAGTCATTAGATCTACCTATCTTCATGGTTGACCCTGGCCAGTGCTTCATGAGTCATTATTATTTTTTTAGAGGGGGAGAATGTACAACGTCTCCCATAACCCGCGAGTGAAGGTTGCCCTGACTCCCCTTGTGGTGAGCCCTCCTGAGGCAGAGGCATCAGAAGTCTCCAGGCAAAGGTAGAAAGCTCAGCCTCCCTTGCAGACCTGTGTGCCATCCTACAGGCCCCTCAGAGGGGAAATGAAATGAGAGAGACCTCTTCAGCACACTCTCTCAGTGCTCAGAGGACTCACAAACACAAAAGCGCACACAGAAAAACAGTTACAGATTTAACCCCAAGGGCCAGATGTATAGAAGTGAGCAAATTGCTAAAATGAGTTGAAACACAGCCTCAAGACTTCTTACCTCAAGCTGTTAGTCTCTGACCTGGGTTTATGGTCAGATCCAATTAGCAGGTGCTACGTTAAAATTATAGAGCTACAAGGGCACCTTAGAGATCATCTAGTCCAGGGACTTCAGATTATTTTTAGCCATCAGATATTTTTTTCAAACCAAATCTTATGCAGAGATGTAAATCAGTAAGAGATAAACACATAAGTAATCCACTGGAAGCAGAAGCGGGGATTCCAGTGTCCCACCTACCACCATTCCACCATGTTCTCTGAAGAATACAGCTCAACAAGCATAAAATCTGATTCCATGCCCTCTTTCGACCGATTAGGAAACTGAGGCTCTGAGAGGTCATAGCTCTCGAGTTAGGCAGTGACAGAGGCAGATCTAGAGAACTCCTGACAACCAGTTAAAAAAAAAAAAAAAAAAAAAAAAAGCTTTTTCTGTTACACTAAGCTGCCTCAACTAATAGCACAGAAACCCATTACTCTGGGCCAAATGATTTGTTCCATTCTTAGTCACTCCATGGAGAATCCCGAGAACTCCATGCAGAAGTCAGGCAGCTCAGATTTGCTTAGCAACCATGAGCCATCATTCACTAAGCATTTCTTCCCAGAGTCAGCACCCTAATTTAGAGAATCTTATACCGCTTAGACTGGAAAGGAAAAGTGTATTGGCATCTCAAGAGGAAAGGGGGCCTGGAAGAGGAAAGTGGGGAGAACAGGAGTGCTCCATGATGGAAAATGTATGTGGTCCCACTGTGGGGAGTGAGGGGTAGAATTTAGAGACAGAGTGAGACCCAGCTCTGCCTGGCATCCCAGAATCACCCACAGGACTGTCTCAGCCTCCCACACTCTATCTCCCTTACACCTAATATCCAAGCAAACCACAAACATCTAGAAGCAGGGCCACCAAGGTTGGTGAAAGCCACGATTACACCTTCTTCATATCCTGAAGAGAGCCTCAACAGGCTATTCCAAGAGCGAGCTCTCAGGTCAGAACAGAGCTGAGACACAAGGTGCCTCCAGCTGGTGCCTGCTATGGTAGCCCAGTCCAATTGGGAAGAGTAGTGATTCCATTACTTAAAACCCAGGGGCCTCACATCACCCAGGGGCCACTAGCCCTCTCTGATTTCCTTTTTCAGCCACACTGGAGGGCAGGAAGTAGATTGCTATTCCTTCAGAGTTGGCCTAACAGCTCCGTGTGAAAGCTTCTGCCTCATTTCCTGTCATTCCTTACTCTTTACTGAATTTTAAGATACGTCGCAGGTACTCTGAAAGAAGGAAGAGATCAATCTAAATGAGTATCAATACGTTCCTAAAGTACTAACCCCTGGAATACCTATGGAAGTGCCCTGATGTTTGAACCCTGGAAGACAATAAAGTGTTCCTAAGGAGATGCCTTCAACCTTGGTGTTGCCCTCTCTGTGCCCTAATCTCTACCCTAAATCCCTCCTTCGAGACTGCAAATGCTTGAGCTTTGTCCATCTATGGTCAGCTTCCCACAGTGCTGAGCTGAGAAGTAAAATGGACCCAAAATGACCCTATGAAGAGATGAAGATGTCTATCTTACTGTCATGGAAGGATTTGGAGCTCACAGAGAATCAAATTCTCATATTTCCTTATAAATTGCTATCTTGGACAAATAGCTAATGAAAGTAGAAGTTCTCAAAAGGCATTTCAGGATGAGCTAGACATGTTCCAAGGAGCATGGCTGAATTTACCCAAGTACAGAATCAGCTGGGCCTGATTGGCCCCCATGGCCTTCATGGTTAATGAGTTTTCTGACGGCAGCAATGGCGGGAACACAGAAAGCACCAGGTATCCAGACATGTGTTGTCCTATACAACAGCGAAAGCCACATGTTGCTGCTGGCTGCTGCTCTGGACAGCACAGATGAAAGTACATCCCTATTATTGCAAGAATTCTGTTGCACAAAACAGCTCTAGACTTTTGCTTAGTCACTTATTTATCTGTCAACAAATATTGAACACTTATTAGGTAGGCGCTGCTGTTCTAAGCACTATGTCAGGTCCTTAGATTACAAGACCTAACTGGGGATGTTGGGGAAGGCTTCAGAGAGGTGATGACTTACCTGACTCTCAAAGGTTGAATAGTAGTTCTTTAGGTTAGGATGGGGTTGGGTAGACAGGAAGTACTTTACAGCAAATAGAACTAGTATATGCATAGGAACTTCTCTCCCTCCCTTTGTTTCTCTGGACTCTGCCTTTGGTCAGTTCTCAGTATTTCTGCTGAATTCCTTTACTTAGCTACTGACTCTGCTCTCCAGATGGGTGACGTTCTTGAGCCTCAGTTTTCTTATTTGTAGAATGGGAGTAAGATACACCACACAAGATTATTTTCAGAAGCAAAGAAAGTATAGTAGTGGGAGTACCATGAGGGACACATATTAGAAGTTTAATGAATATCAGCTCATATTTTTCTCTTTATCAAATCCAAGGCTGGAGGTCCATGGGTACCACTCTCCACCAGATTTTTCTGCCCAGGCCCTGGCTGCAGAGGGCTATGCCTTGTGGCTGCCTCATGATCTGCCTGTGTGCTGGGCTAGAGTGCTACTGTTAATTGCAGCTATTTCCAGACCACAGTGAAGCTTTCTTTTCTTTTCCTTGCTTTGTTTTGCAGCAGGTGGTTCTCATTATTGTGCAGTGAGGTGGTGGCAGCAGACATACTGGCATGTGCAATGTGATTTACAAACCACGTGTCTCATGCCTAGGCATTGTGGGCAAACTCTACTAGTCATGCAGTCTGGATTTTTCTCTGGTTAACCTTCAGTCTCCTAGGATTCAGTCTAGTGATGGGGAAAGGGATGGACTTTAAAATCAAAACCAGTATGGAGCTCCAGCTCTGTGATTTATCAGCAGCCTAACCTTGCACAAATTAGTAATTCTCTCTGTAATTCAGTTTCCTCATCTATTAAGTTTTTCAGTTTCCTCATCTATTGTGTGCTGCTTTAATAGAGTACCACAGACTGGGTGATTTATAATCAACAGAAAGTTATTGGCTCAAACTTCTGGAGGTTGAGAAGTCCAAGATCAAGAGGTGATATCCGGCAAGGACCTTCTTGCTGTATCATCATGGCAGAAAGTAGAATGGCAAGAGAGAGTGAGAGAGAGGCAAAAGGGGGCAAACTCATTATTTTTTAAAGATCCTACATCCGTAATAATGGTATTAATTCATTCACAACCATAGAGCCCTTGTGGTCTAATCACTTCTCATCAGGCTCCACTTCTTGACATTGTTGCATTGAGGGTTAACTTTCCAACACATGCTTTTTGGGGGACATATGCAAACCAGAGCAGTGGACTACTACTCTTCAGTTTATAAGTCTGTTGAGGGGAGTGGTATGATGACATACACCAGGCACCTACTGTAGTCTAGCACTTTTATTCAATGTTGGTTTTTCTTCCCTTCTGGTTTTAGGAATTCAAAAATACAAGAGTAGAGACAGCTCTTGAGAGACCATTGTGTATACTCAACAGTCATGTACTCCTCACCTACTATGTGTCAGCACTTGCATCTCCTGGTCTCTGGATCTAGAGACTATGAGAGAGGGATTATCATCTTGGTATGAAGGAAGATGAGGCTCAGAGAGGTGTAGCAATATCCCCAAAGTCACATTGCTAATGATGATGGAGCTGGGAATCTCATTTCCAGTCTCCTTTCTCTAAACTCACCCCCTCAGGCCCTTTTCCACTCAACCCACAACCCTGTTTCATGAGGAAAGAAAAGGGCAGGATGAGAGTGGCTGGGTTTCCCTGCTACAGGCATGCTGTGGATCCCACACCTAATATTGCTGGGGAACTGGAGAAGAGCTTGGGCCACTCATAGGAAAAGGCCTAGGCGGGGCCACGTTGGGCACTTTAGCCAGGCAACCTTCCCAAGGCAGAATGATTAGCTGAGCTATTTGCCAGAAGAGCCAACAGTCAGGGAACAGCCTGGAAAATGAAATGGGGAAAACTGACAAATAAAATGACCAGATGGGAAAGGCTTGATCAGGAGGTAAAAGCACTGTGTCCTTCTCCTGCCAGTCCCCTGAGCCCTCTTGCTTAGCCTAGTTAGATACCCAGTTGTTTCCCTCAGTCCAGGCCCCACTTTATCACCCAGAGCAAACTGTGATTATCAAAACTTTCAGCCGCCTACTGCTGATTCACCCATCTCTCCTGCATCAGCAGAACTGGAGGAAATGCACTCCCCAGAGAATCCTGCCTCCGGCTCTGCTCCTGGAGGTGCTGGTGACGATGTCATACCTGATATTTAAAGCACAAGTCCTGAAAACTCCACTTTCACATTCTATATATAGTGCCTTTTGTCCAATTTCCACTAGGTGCACATCTTACACAACATACCCCTTAGACATAGTGCAATGGTCTAGGATCTAATGTTTTGGGGTGCTGGGCCCCCAAAAGAACTTCTTTTTGGATAAAGAAATAGGGCTAATCTTCACAAACAGGAGATTAGAGCAGGTAGCAGTTTCAACAATGTGGAGGTTTTCCTGGGGGCACACACATATTAATATGATGTATTTGCTAGTGATTGCTTCTCCAGTTTGTTTATCATGACAGGTGTCCATGCACTGTAAATAGTGTGGATCCATTACATTTATCCAACACTTTACATTTTTACTTTACATATGTGAATATACAAATACTTTACAGATAGGAATATATAAACATATAAATAGTTTGCCTATATGCAGCCATCTGTTTCTTTAGAGATTATTATCCCCATTTCCCAATAAGGAGACTGAGACACAGGCAATAGCTGTATAGCTGGTTCCCAGTGAGGCTAGGACAAAAGCATGATGACTGGTCTTCAATAATTTCTTCACTCAACCAATATGTACTGAGTGTCTGCTGTGTAGCAAGTGGGATGCTAAGTACTGGGGGTACAACAATGGGCAAAACGCTAAAAAATAACAAAACAAAAAAAACCTTTTCTAGAATAGATTTGGGTGAGAAGGACAATGAACACAATAAATAAGTAAACAGCATATTATGTTGGAAGGGGAGGAGGAGGGGCCAGCGAGTGGGAAGTGGGGTGTCACTAGCCTCAGTGAATATGAGCAGAGAGACTGAGGTCTTGGAGGAGGTGTTACAGCTATGCGTTTTTCCATTTTGCATTTCCAACCCGAGCCACAAGTTGTGCATGGGAACACTGTCGGAGAAGATGAATGGGCGATGTGTCAGAAGCCGAGAATTCCTGGGCTTGCCCCAGCCAGCAGCTGGGGTCACCTTGCCGGAGGGTGGCTTCTGAACAGCAGAAGAACAGAGGCTGAAGCTGAGTCCAGGCATCGTTGTTCCTCGTCGGGGACCTGATTCTAGGACTCAGGAAACAAAGGGATGCCTGTGTCACCAGAAGAAAATCATAATGAGAACTGGGAATGCAAGCAGTGGGGCTGAGGTTTTAATTAGTGCAGGGGAAGATCAGAAGGGCTTGCCATTTCATGATGAGAGCAGCCTGGCCAGGGTGTGTGTCCCAGTGTCACTTGTGGATCCGATTCCTTCAGTGAAGGAAGTCTGGCGGTGCAGCCTCCCCCGTTTTTACTTCCTCTCACTTCCTGGCTGTCTGGTCCTTCTCTTTCCCTTGACACGTGCTCAGATTCACAACCTCCTCTTGGTGCCCTTGGGCCCATCAGTCCACACTGTGGTTTAACCCTTCTTCTTTCTGCCTCCAGTTCCCTCTCAACATCCCCCAACATTTCTTCCTGCTCCCTTTTATGCTGGGGCCAGGCCCACAGCCTGTCATCCATTTATCAATGCATTGGAACTGTAACTCAGGTATTGATCTGTGTTTGTTGGTTTTTTTCCTGTAAACTCGGGCTGTAAAGGTTTCATTAGCCTGCCTCACAGTCATTACGTCAAGTAATAGGAAACATCCATCTTCCTCGGGCTTCACTTCTGCACCCAATGGAGATCGGTTTGAAGAGCGTTAATCAAGCTATGAAAATCATTGGCAGCTCATTCCTTTATGATGAAAAAGCTGGTTTGCAGCCTCACTGGGTAGCAGAGACCTGACACCTTAGATACCTACAGCAATTATGGGCTGTGTGGTTTCCTGCTTAGGGAGTCTATTCTTTGCTGAATGCCTGTATGCAAATCTCATTCTTTGCTTTAATGTGATTCCCTGAGTGGTGTGCAGTAAGAACAAGGCATAGATAAGGCTGGGCTTCTCTGCAGAATTGTGGGTGAAAAGGAGGGTTGTCGGTTACTTTGATGGATCCCTGGCAAGACCAGACCTGCACAGAGGTGGGAAGGATTTACCAACATGGTGTGATACCTGCAGGTGAGAGCTTGAGTATCACCCATTTGCCCACCTCTTCCTTCCACCCACCCTTCCAGATGGAAGCAAATCAGCTACTTAGGTGGGGTAACAAAATACCCAACTATACACAACACTCTTACATATGTCAAGTGTGCAGGGGCCAGAGTAAATCCCTGGGGCAATAAGCACTAGAACAAGTACAACTGGAGATCGGGAGTGAGAAAATCAGAAAAGAACTTGGAAGGCCATGTGCTGGGGAGGTGAGGCAGGGCAGAGCTGCAAGTGGCCTTAGACTACAGGTTTCAGTGCACAGCCTCTGAACCAGCAGCAGCAGCCCCGCCTGGGAACTTGCCAGAAGCCCCAGATCGTGGGCCCCATTACAGACCTCCTGAATCAGAGAGTCTGGAGTGGGATACATGGTCTGTGCTTTAAGAGGCCTTCCAGATGATTCTGGTCCACTATCCTAAGCATAAAGGAGTCACATGACAGCATCAGGTAAGAAAAAGGAAAAACAAGGATGTGGAAAGGACAAGTGTGAACATGGAAAACACAAAATGTGCCTCGGACTGGTCCTATGAACACCAGAATGAGGACGAGTGATGTTCTGGGCTGCCTCACTGAGAGAAGAGGTTGGTTCTGGCAGAAGGAGGAAAGTATCGTCCAATGGTTAGTACCAGACCCTGGAGCAGCAATGCATAGGCCCCGAGACTGGGATTGCCATGTACCAGTTTTGTATGAGGGGGAAACTATGCCCTCTGCCTACGATTTATCATCTGCAAAAAGGAATGATGATAATAATAATGCTTTCTTGAGAAGGTTCTTTAAAAAAATCACAAGACTTAACACATGGAAAGAAGCCTTTAAACAGTGTCTGGCACAGAGTGAGTGCTGAATAAACGATAGCTATGGGTATCATTTCACACAGCTACATAGAAGCACATAAAAGACAAGGGAGTAGCAAACAGAATCGATTAGCTGACCAAAATATAGTCAGATGAGTATGTACATTGTGTTATATTAGTGTAGCAGAAGGGAGTTCATAATGCCCAAAATGAATCAAAGAAGCAAATGCACCAAGAAACAGATGGTTATTGAATCACAGGTTCATTTATTTATTCACTCATTCAGCGTACACCGAGTAACACCCTGGGGGTGCACCATGCACCTTGGGCAGTGCAGAGACGCTGAGAAGCAGCAGTCTAGTGAGACCCTAGGGTCATAAAGACATCAAGAAATGACACCAAGCAGAGAGGCAGCTTCAGGTTAGGCCCAGAGATTGATGGGGATATGAGGAGGGGCATCAGAGGCAAACTGGGTGCTTGGCTTCCTGGAGGAGGTAGGTGCCAAGAGGGTACTGCAGGTACACAGGGCAAGATGAACAAAAGATACAGGATTGAGAAATGATAGCAGGAGAGCAAAGCAGATTGGGGTACCGGGAGCATGGGCTGTGACCAGACAGTCACAAGGGAGATAGGTCTGCAGAAGCACTGCGGTGGGTCTTATGGGCCAAATTCATGAGCTTGGACATTATCCTCCAAATCGCGGGGAGGAATTAGGAGATTTAAGAAGAAGAGTGATCCGTTCACGCTTTAGCTCTCTTTCTCTGAGCCATGCGGAGGTTGGGTTTGAAAAGAGTGAGGCCAGGAGGAGGGAAATCAGCTAGAAGCTCTAGTTTAGGGCTCACCGTCTCTCGCTGGGGTTCCATTGCCTTCTCTCTCACACAGGAAGTGGCATTTCATCTGGGACTTGAAGGATGTGAATGGATCAGTCTCGAGGTGACCGGAACAAAGGGCAACTGGGAGAGGGGCTGGCAGGCTGAGTTTCTGGGACGGGAATGTGCTCAGGAACACAAAGAAGTGAAGTGTGGTCCTGGGGAGAAGGTTGGAGCATGAGGAGGAGAGGCAGCCTGGGTTAATGCTGGTAAGGAGCCTGGATTTTATTCCAAGCATAATGCAAAGCCAACAGAGAGCTGCAGGAGATAAAAGGTGTGAAGCTAGTGCAGTTCCTCAAAGATGTGCTGGCTGGACTCTGGTTACTGGAGGCAGGGTGGGAAAGAACAGAAACAGGGATGCTGGCTTGAAGGATGTTGCAGGAGCCCAGGTCATGGTGGAGGTGACTGTGGCCAGGCTGGTAACAGCTCTGATTCTGGGTAGGGCTGGGAAATGTGGGTGGTAGCTTAGAGATGTAGATCTAATCCCACAATGCTGTGAGGTAAGTATTAGAAACCCCATTTACCAGATGAGAAAACTGAGGTCCAAAGAATTTGAGAAACTTATTCCTACTCACAAAGCTTCCAAACCAGCTTCCCTCCAGATAACAATTCCTACAATATCTTCCCTACATCCGTGAAGAGAGTATTTGTTTGGTGGGAGGAGCTGGACAGAGATGACCAAGGAAATAGGGGTAAATGTCTGTGTAAAAAGAGCCAAGAATAATCTAAACCTCCTTCTTAACCATCCATAGCTAACACATTGATCTTCTCCCTGCAAATATATTTCCTGTATTCTTCCCTTTGTGACTTAAGCTTTCTTGTTTATTACCGAAGTCTTTGAAATACCTTGAAGAGCAGAGAAAAAAGCTTCTCCCCTCAGGCTGTCAGAGGGGGAGCCCAAAGCAACACACAACAGAAAGAAAGTTTTGGGAAGCTGCCTGTTTAATCTGAAAGATTTATATGAATGTTGTACTCTGCTTCACTATGCAACTCTGCTTATTTCAATGTTTAAAACTATGTTTTAAATTGCAGTGAGGTATCACAGGATTAAACAAAAGGTTTACCTTCCCGAATCTTGCATGGTAATATAATGAGGACTTTGTCTCGTCGCTTACTGTGTTCCAGGCCCTAGTCTTGCTGTGTTAGATGCATTGCCTCACTGTGAAGGTGAGTTTCACTATGTCATTTGCAGATGAGGAACTGAGGGTTCAGACAAGGAAGTGACTTGCCTAAGGACACACAGCTAGCATGTACAGACTCAGGACTCGAACCCAGTTGTATCTGTCCCAGCACCTGTGCATGTAGCCCTATTCCTCAGGTATGGTAGCCCAGGATATTACAGAACACTTGACTCTAAATGTATCGGAAAGTTCATGCACGAATATGTGATTTCTTGTGGTTCCGGCAGACGAGCTACAGAGCAAGCTCAGGCTTTTAGTTTTGGGAGCTCTGTAGAAAGAGGATGACAGAGTCTGAGAGGAAGAAATTGTGATTCTGGTAGCTGGCAGCTCAGCTCTCCTGTCCGTGGGCTCAATGTAGGCACTGGTGGCAAGTGCTCAGGATGACAACAGTAACTGGGCTTTTTGGGCACAGGGATCATCCACTCGCAGTGGGACCTAGCTCAGGGCTGAAGAATGAAGCCTGTTTCAGCCCTTGCTGGAGGAGGTTGGTAAGAAAGACCAGGTGCAAAGCCCAGGTAAACAGATCCCGGTTCTAAAATGAACGCTAGCTCTGAATGTAAAAACTGGGAAATCCACCCTCCAGATTGAACACCGTGTAAGAATTGTTGGGAAAAGAGAGAGGAGGCTACAATTTGGTGGGTATCTGGGGTTGCTAGTCTATATCAAGCTCATCATTGAAGTTTCTTCCCCACCACCCAATGGGCCTAAGCTTGCCATTCCACTGCCGGTTCTGGCCAAGAGGTAGGTAGGGAGGAATACACTCAGATTAGGAAGCAAGAGTGGCTATAGCTGAGGGATGCTTAGAAAGACGATTGACATTACATAGTAACTCTCCTGTTTTAGGCCAGGCACAGTAGCTCATGCCTGTAATCCCAGCACTTTGGGAGGCTGAGGCAGGCAGATCATCTGAGGTCAGGAGTTCAAGACTAGCCTGGCCAACATGGTGAAAGCCCGTTTCTACTAAAAATATAAAAATTAGCGGGCATGGTGGTGGGTGCCTGTAGTCCCAGCTACTCAGAAGGCTGAGGCAGGAGAATCACTTGAACCCGGGAGGCAGAGGTTGCAGTGAGCCGGGATCGCACCATTGCACTCCAGCCTGGGTGACAGAGTGAGACTCTGTCTCAAAATTAATAATAATAATAACTCTCCCACTTTATAGCAGAGGCGGGGTATGGGCAGCCTCTTTTTTAACTCATCCAGGGTTAAAACCCCTGTTCCATGGTCCAACCTTCCTGCAAATCTAACTTAAATTACAGTGTGCTCCTGTTGTAATTCATTTACTGTTTATATTTCTAATGAAAGAAACTAGCTTCAGACAAGTCTTTAAACAACAGCCTTCACATGTAAAACATTTTTTTAAGATGAAAAGAATTATGCCAAAAATCCTAAGGTTATTGGCAACCTTCTTCCTTTTCTCCCAAAGTTCTGAAGCATCTTCATGCAGGTATAATAGGGACTGACACAGGATAGAGGGACCCATATCTGAGAGTCTCCCTTCTCCTGACAGGCCTCTTGACATTTTGCCATGTCTTGTTCCCTGCTGTCCTCCAAGCCAGTTGAAAACAAAGCTAGGGCCATTTTCACTCAGTCAGTAACAAGGGGCCAAGATTCAGGCAAAGAGAGGAATGAGTTCATTTGCAACCTCAGGGCTGAAAACAGAGTCTCCTTGTAAATCCAAAACAAGTCAAGAGACAGGAGGCAAAGATCGAGAGTAAATTGTCAATAACCATCCTGGGAAGAGGTTAATCTGGAGCTTGGGGTAACTCATGTGAGGGTTCAGATAATTCAGGACATGTTCAATATGTTAAAAGGCCGTCACTGCCCTGAGACACAGAACACCTGGCTGTGGAAGGGGTGGAGGAAGTGTTGAAGGGAGGAAAAATTTCTAGTAAATTGCATAACGACTGCTATTCGTTAATTAACATCTACTAAGTTCATCTCCAATGCCAGCCACTGTGCTAAGTGTTCTTTTGTATATAGTTGAAGTGATTTAATACCTCAAAAGCATTGTGACAGAGGAATTATTTCTGTTTTACAGATGAGGAAAGTAAGACTCAGTAAGTGAATTGCCCAAGATCACACAACTCAGATGTGCTGAAATTGGGACTTCAACTCGGGTGTGTGTAACTATGAATCTCTTAACCATTATATTTTATTGTCCCTTTTTACTGCTTTTAATAACTTTACTATTGTTGTCTTGAGTTGATAACTAAACCTTAGATTACTCCAAATTTTGCATATGAATAGCTTGGGTTTTCTATCTAGTTATGAGTTACATTAGGAAGAGACAGTTTTATGCTTTTTAAATATCCCCTCAAGTGAAAAAAATGCCCTAGATGTAATAATTTGCTTTTCCACAGTACGTTACAATCTTCAAAACATTTCTGCATATGTATATTTTCTCACTCCATCCCTGTGAGAGGAATAGGCTATTATTATCCCTAATTTATAGGTAAGAGCACAGAGGCATAGAGAGTTTTACAATGTGCCTCAGTTAGCAAATGGAAGAAAAAGACCTGACTTCTTTGTTCATTTTACTTCTAGGCCAATGTCCTTTTGTGTCAGGTACTGCTAATTGCCTCCCCAAAAGCTGGTTCTTCTTGATAACAGGCAGAATTTTGCCCCATATTTATTTAGGAATCAGAGGGGATCTTTTGATCTTAGGAAACATAGCTCAGCCCATTAATCCTATTTTAGGCAATAACATGGAAACAAGGAGGGTTTTCCTCCCTGATAGAAGAATACTCTGTGCCATGCTTCCTAACTGGAATGTAGGACATGATTTCTGGCACTGCTGCAGCCATTTTATGACCATGAAGAGGTTAATAGCATTGCAGACATACGACCTTGAGCCCTGACATTATTAAGCTGCTAAATCTACATAAGCCACTACCAACTAGCACATCTTTGTTATAATAAAACATAAAATGAATCTCTGTTACCCATAACTGAAAGATTTCCTACTGATTTAACTTTGTACTGCACCAGTGAAATAGCACTCTGTTGACGTGAGTCTGGAAGGTGATCTACAGATATACTTTGTACAGCATGGTCAGTCAGTGAAAGCCCTACATGAATGCAAGTGTCATTATTATTGTCACTATGTTATATTAAACACTCTTTGATATGATTTCCTATTTGCATTTGGATTCTGGAACTCAACTCCCCACAATGGAGAGTGAATGTCCTTGACTGAGAGTAAAGGCTGCTCTGATCAATTGTCACCGAGCCAAGTGCTGGGCCTGTGCTTTGAACTGTTACGAAATCAAACCAAAGGCCAGTCTTTCTCTGCCTCAGTTTTGCTTTCTGTACACTAGCATAACAACTTCCATTCTCTCTGCTCGGAGTATAGAGTCAACAGGAAATAGAGATGGGAGAGAAAACTAAGGGAACGGCAAGAAAGGATTTCAACCCTTCCAAAATTAATTATTATGCTTGGGCATTGCCTTTGGCATTGTACAGGAGCAGGATCACTAACCAACAGCTTTGCAAGGAAAGCATTGCCCTCTCTGAACACTGAGGGACATGCCTGGGCCATCATGGGGAAACTGAGATGTCTTGATGAATCCCATGCCCACCAAGGATTCGAGATGTGTTATTTGGGTCCTCCACCTTTCCCTGCCACCCGCAAGAGCTGCAGAATATAAAGCAGTGTGAGGAGGACCTCTCCGAGGCCAGGGTGCTAGCTCACAAAAAGCAAAGTCAATGGAATTGATTTCCTGGATGGAACAAACGGGGGTCTTCGAATCCTTACGGTGATAGTGTATTGAATTACAGACATAAGAGGAGCTTTGGGGGAAAATGAGCTCAGCACCTCAGTTCTGTACAGTCAACAGTTACATCAAAACCAGAATCTCCCTTTCTCTCCTCTAAAGACAACAACGTTTGATCAGAGGAAGCTACAAAATTTGCCAGGCATGAGCAGGGAAAGGATTGTTCAAAATGCAGGGAGAAGAAAAAGAATTTAGAAAAAACAAGATGAATGTGGAACAACCTTCCAGAACCCTTGCAATAAAGGAAGTAGTTCAATTAGGAGCTCCCCACCCACCCTTCCACACTCACTCCTCTCAGATTCTATGTGCCTTTGAATCAATCCCTGGACCATGGAAAGAAGTGTGTTTAAGTCTTCCTCAGAGACTAGCACAGATTTCATATATAGATGAAGAAAGCATGGCTCCTGTCCTCAAAGTGCTCAGTGTCTACTATGGGCAAACCCTTTAATATCCGATGTGACAATCATGGCATTGCCTTCATTATTTGTAGCTGGAGGCTCTGAGCTTTGCTTACTCCTTTATTTTAATCAGTAAGGTCTTTGTAACAGACTGAGATAAAGCTTCATTTGGATGAGAGATAGAAACATGAAGTTCTTCAAATAGGGCGTACTACCACTGAAATTTAGATAAGGCATAGGAAGCACTTCATGCCTGCTTATGACATAGTAAGAAGGTGATTGGTTTTCAAAAGTTCAGGCTCTGGAACCAGAGTGACTGGGTTGAATTCTGCCTCTTCCACTTACTAACTATATGGCCATAGTCAAGTGCTCTGTGCACCTTAATTTTCTTATCTGTAAAATGGAATAATAATTGAACTTATCAGAGTCATAAAGAGGACTAAATGAGTTAACACATGTAACGTTCTTAAAATATGCCTGGCACATAGTAAGTGCTCAATGAATTTTAGCCATTAACAGGAACTGCTCTTACCTGGCAAATAGTTGTAGTAGTAGTAAGAGTAAGCTGGAGTTGAAAAAGCAGAAACAGATGCAACTGGTAGGTGATTTATTACCCGTTTGGAAGACCCAGAAAGTGAGAAGTGTCACAAGCTCCAGAAGCACTATTTTGTCAAGGGAAATGTCTACGATTTGATGAAGCTTGAAAAACTCGTAAATGCCTGATTCTACTCAAATTTACTCCGGGCTATGGCAGCAGATCACTGTGCTTCCAACAAACTCAACAACCACCACAACAAAAAAGAGGTGAAAAGGAAAAAGAAAAGGAAACCATTATGGAGCTACAATTTACTGCATCTTTTCAATCACAAAATTAAGGTGAATTTGGGATAGGGACAAGTACTCTGATGTAATCTGAAATGACTTTTCTGTTTGATATAAAGCCATAGAGAATGCACAGGGACAGTTTAAAGCACCAGCAAGGTGAGTGAGCTGCATTAAAATGGAAATGAAAAATAACCCAGAAAATGCTATTTATTGTAAAAATTGCCGGCATGCTTAGAGCTGCTTTGATCATCTTTGCCTCAAAGAAAGCAGAGCCAACAAAGTGAAGTTTCAGAAAAGGGCAGCGAAATGATCAGAGACATAATGGGTGAAAGGAGGTCTTTATCCAGAGAAGGAAAGAAACAATTGCAGAAAAATTCTTTGGCTTAATAGAGATCTATTGGATAATGAATGGCGAGGAGCGGCCATTCAGGTGCTGCCCTCTCCCCTGTCCCAAATCACAAGAATGAGAAGGAATTTGAAAGGACTGAAAATAGATAAATGGCCATCATATGTTTAAAGCCTCAACTGGGGAAACTGGCAGCCTCGGGGCATTTTTGAAGCAAACAATAGAGAGCCTTCCTAAGAAGATCAAACGTTCTGCACTTGCCCAATTGCAGCTCATCCTCCAGGGGTGTTTGCTGAAAAACAGAGGGGCAAAGCTGTACTAGACCCTCTGGAATACACAGAGCCCTCCCCCATGCTGTCCACAGGGGCAGTCTGTTGAGATGGAGGCAGGGAGGGGAAAAAAAAAAGACTGAATTTATTTTCCTTTTGGGATTTAGAAAATGCAATAGAAAGAAACTTTCAGATTTTAGTTGATGTGAGGGAAATTTTCCTACCCTCCATTCCCCCCACCCCATTCCTGAAGGAAGAAAGAATTCCCTCTTGGCCTTGGGCACTCAGAGGTGATCCAGGACCAGTGACACCACCCTCCTGACAGAGTGTGTTAAAAATGGAGACTCTCAGCCCATCCCAGATCCCAGAATCAGAATCTGCATTGTAATAAAACTCACAGGCACATCAAAGTTGAGGGATTTACTACAGTCTCTGCAATCAGGAAGGTAGAGAAAAGACTGGGTGTGCTTCCCTCACAGCTGTGCCATTAACCTCCTGTGGGGACAGTCAGTGTAGTACCTCCAAAGCCTCCATATCTTCATCCAAAAACAAGGAATCAAATTCCTGTGAGTATCAAATTAGATAATTCATTTAAAGCATTTGGAAATCTATGAATATCTGACACATAACAAGAATTTAAAGGCATTAGTGTAGGTTGCAATGACTGATATGGATAATGACCCAGCCAACAAGAAATGGAAAGAAAGATAATGAGCCATAATGGAGAACAGAGAAACAGTACAAGCAGTAAGAAAAAGGGACAAGGACATTGACTCTGAACCTACCAACCTGTGAATGACATGTGTAAGAGACGAAGCAGGGGACAATGGAAGCTTGCTACCCAGCTCCAGAGTATATAGATGGCTTTACAGAAAGCCCAGCTGTGAGCAGGCTTGAGTGACAGGTAAACAGGTTACAAGTTAATTAAGAAAGACAATGCATAGCTCATGTGCGTTTTCCTTGGCCATTTATCAAACATTTTGGTATTGTTTGATTTGTTCTTGTGGTAGTTAATTAAGGTACATTGTTTATTTTATATGCTTCTAAAGAAGTATTATTTTACTTTTTAGTTAAAAAAAATACTGCAAGGTGGACCAGGCACGGTGGCTCACGCCTGTAATCCCAGCACTTTGGGAGGCTGAGGCAGGTGGCTCACAAGGTCAGATCAAGACCTTCCTGGTTAACATGGTGAAACCCCATCTCTGCTAAAAATAGAAAAAAGAAAAAAAAAAAGTCCAGGCGCGGTGGCTCACGCCTGTAATCCCAGCACTTTGGGAGGCCGAGGCGAGCGGATCACGAGGTCAGAAGATCGAGACCATCCTGGCTAACACGGTGAAACCCCGTCTCTACTAAAAATACAAAAAAACTAGCCGGGCGAGGTGGCGGGCGCCTGTAGTCCCAGCTACTCTGGAGGCTGAGGCAGGAGAATGGCGGGAATCCGGGAGGCGGAGCTTGCAGTGAGCTGAGATCCAGCCACTGCACTCCAGCCTGGGTGACAGAGCGAGACTCCGTCTCAAAANTTATTCCTGTATTAGATATACTGTCCCAACAATGAAGAAGAAATAACTCAGTGAAGTCTGTTAGAGAAAGGCATACATTTCAGGAGATCCAAATACCCAAAATAGTGGTAAGAATACGTCACAGTAGTAGAAATGATACAGGCTGCTTTTATATTTCACTTTATATGGAATTCTGGGAGAAGATGCAATTTAAGTTTAGGGAGCAGGGCATTCAGGCGATGTAAGGTCAGTCTCTTGTGTCTGTGCCCACAGCAGAACAGGAGCAGCTGATGTCCCATCCATGAAGGAGTCACTGCAACCTCTTAGCTCATGCTCTGGCCATTTAGACACTCTGGAGTATGCACCCCACCCCATCTTTAGTCTTAGTCTAATTAATAGCTTGGGTAATAAACAGAGGCCTATTATTCACAGACAGGTGTATACCCTTGTCAAAGGTCTTGGCTAAATCATGCTGATTGTCTATAATAACAATGTTAACGACCCTTTGCATTAGCTTTACATTGTAAAACATCTTTCCTTGATGTTTGTTCAATATTTTCATGAGAATTAGAAACATCTATTACAAACCCTAGGATACTAAAGGGCTCCTGGAACATAGGGCTGTAATTCATGTTGGAGTCTTAGCGGAAACCACAATTACTTGGAGCCCTGCTCTATCAACTCTCAGAAAGAGAGAAATGTGGTTCTGGGCTACGATGAGACTGCCTAGAATATTTTCCACAGAAAATATAAAGGCTCACAATTATAAATCATGAATTTAAATACATTTAAATGGTTCAGTAACTTTTAACACAATGTTTACCATGCCACAAAGGTGAGTTTTGTAGCCAAACTGCATTTTCTGGTACTGAATTATGTATTTGATTAACCTGTAGATGTGCAGTAAGGCAAATATAAGAACAATTAAGGTGATCAGGAATGTGGACTAATCAAGACCTTAAAAAAAATACTCAAGAGCTTATGTAGGGAGTACTGAGGAACCGATAAAGGTGATTTCTTTTATTTAAAAAATGTTTCCTCTTACCATGCTTAGTGGTCCTGGGACTAAGGGGTCCAGGAGAATGAGCAGAAAAGACAGCCCCTTGAGGGTTTCCTCTCAGAATAATGAACAAATATCTTCTGCTTATTCATTCAAAGTCTCTTTGAACTTAGAAGACAACTCAAGTCATAGTTGGACTTTTCAAAAGGCAGAATTTCCAAGTTTTAGTTCTTGTTTTCATTTGGTACAAATTTCCTCTTGCTATATCCACGAATGTCATTCTAAACAGCTGGCGTATCTATATAAACTTATAAAATTGGCCCATTCTGTAACTTTCAGGCCGGAGGTAACGTGACATCTTTCTCTTCTTCAGTTCAGACCACTCATTCATACCCCATATATTTAGCCATCCACCATAAGTCTGCAGTTAGATTACCTGATATCACCCAATGTTAACTAGCTGAAAATGGAACTCGTATTCTGCCTTATTTCCTCCCTCTAACTGTCTTCATTCCAAATACCTCCATTCTGCTCCCAGGGACTGACTCTGCTATCAGTAGAACCAGCACTCACAGGCTGGAAAGTTTTTACCATTGGTGATCCCTCTTCCCCTTTATTCTTGAACCTAATTTATCACTTGGAAATGTTTATCTTCTCATTATTCTTTTCAAATTTACTCTCCTCCTTATTACCAACATTCATTCACTTATTCATTCATTTAATAATGTGTTGGGGGCATTTGCTATATTCTGGATCTCAGTCAGTACCTTTGAAGCGCTAGATTCTAGGAGTAAGAGAGACCCAGAAGTGGCTTTGCAGTGGGGAACCCTGCCTTTGTTAGCTCCCTCTGTGATTGGATTGCTGTGATTTGTTTCTATTCCAATGGCTGTCAGAGAGTAAGGTAAACTGCTCTATAGAAAGACAACATCAACCAGAGCCGTTTAATTCTTTATATAAAATGTCTGGTATTTTTTAAAAAAAATACCAAACATATTAATTGACAAAATCAAAATAAAAATAGTAACAGAAAACAGTCACATAGGATACAGATTGGGCTTTTCAAAAATGAGTTTAAAATAGTTGTAATTAATATGTTCAGTAAGATGAATGACAGGATGAAGAATTTCACAGGAGAATGCAATCTCTATACCTATCTCTAACAGAAATTCTTGAACTGGAAAATAAACTCTGAAATTATAAACCCTACAAATGTGTTACACAGTAGATTAAATTTAACTAGTTTTATGAGGCCAACATAACTTTCTTATCAAAACATGACCCAAATATTATAAAAGAGATAAAAGTACACGCCTTCTTTCTCAAAATCACAGTTTCACAAATCTAAAACAAAATAATATAATTGAGCAAATTGTAGACTAAATAAAAGATATCATTTCCTTAGATGCAAAAGACTTGATGGCATTTAACACCATTTATGATCTAAAATGACACAAAACTCTTATCAAAATAGAAATATGAGAGCTTTCTTAATTTGATGACAATTATCTATTAAAAAAAAAAAAACTATGGCACTAACATTTAATGGAATTTTGAACACTTTCCTTTGAGTCTAAGAACAAGACAAAGATACCCCTTATCACCGTCTTTATTCAAGACTGTACTGGAAATTACAGACTATGAAGTAGGCAGGGAAGAAAAGGGCATCATAATTGGAATGAAAAAAATAAAGCCATCATTATTCACAGGTAGCATGATGGGGAGCCTAGAAAACGTAAAATGATCTACAAAAAGCAAGTATTATAATTAATACACAGGTATAGTAAGTCAATAAATACCAGATTAATTACACAAAAATCATTATATTTCTGCATACCACCAAAAATGAGATTTTTACAATACTATATTGTTTATATACCATCAAACGCTGGGAATAAACTTAACAAAAAGATGTACAATATTCATGCAAGAAAATTATAAATTGTTACAAAGAGAAATTAAAGAAAATCTGAATATATGGAGAAATGGAACATGTTATTTATTAGTGATTTAATATTTTAAAGCTGCCAATTTTTCTTTAATTAATGCATAGATTCCATACAGTATGAATCAATATCTCTGCAGTAGGTTTTGGTGTAAATTGACCAGTTGATATTTAAATTATCAGAATACAAAGGGCTAAAAATAACCAAAGCTATCTGGAGAAAGAAGAACAATGTTAGGGGACTTAACTTGCTAAATACCATGACTCATTCACTGTAGCTATAAAGGTACACTAATTAAGAAAGTGCAGTGTGTGCAGTGACTGGATAGAGAGCCCAGAAATAAGTCCACATAAATACAGTCACTTGGTTTATGAAAAAGTTGGTACTGTGGCAGAGTAAAGGAAGGATAATCTTTCCAAGAAATGGTGCTGAATGAATTTAACTTAAGCGCTGGAAAGAATAAAATTTTACTTTCTACCTCATGTCATATACAAAAGTAAATTTCAGATGGATTTTAGTTTCTAATGTAAAAGGAAAACAAAATAAATTTTCTAGGAGATAGAAAGAACACTACATTACCTTGATTTATGTAAATTTTTGAAAGGATATAAACAACACTATCCTAGAGAAAAATGGACTATGTTAAAATTAAAAATGTATGTTTTCACACTTACAAAAGTAAAAATCAAAGCCATAGAGTGGAAGGAAATATTTGCAATATATGTAATTGATAAAGAACTCATATCCAGGATATATTCATTATGCCTTTACATCAATAAGAAAAAGGCATAATTTTGATTTAAAAAGTGAGCAAAATTTTAATTTTAAAAAGTAAGCAAATGTTAGATAACATTGGGTGATATCAGGTAATCTAATTCTAACTTTCTGAAAATTCTATCTAAAAAGATTTGAATAGGACTTTTACAAAATAACAGCTCTAAATGCCAAATAATCATAAAGTGCTTAGTTTCATTAGCAATCACAGAACTATGACTTAAAATAATGAAACATGACTACATCTTACATCAAAAAGACCAATAACAAGTGTCATTGAAGAGACAGAGCAACTGGAACTGTCACACACTAATTGCGGGAGTATAAGTTGTTACAACCACTCTGGAACACGATTTTGCAGTATGTACAAAATGTACTGAAGGTAGATGTATGACCCAGAAATTTCTCTTCAAGGTAGATGACCAAAAGAAATGTGTGCATATAGGCACCAAAAAATATGTATGATGGTTTTCATAAAAGTAGGATTCATAGTAGACACAAATTGGAAATAACCCAAATGTCTGTTAACACTGCAATGCTCCATTAAATTTTATCTATGGACTGAAACACTACACAAGAATAAACAAACTACAGCTATATGCAAAACATGGATGAATCCTACAGACATACTATTTAGCACTGCAATCCAGAAACAAAAGAATACACAATATAGGATCCCATTTTTGAAGAGCACTCAAACCGGCCAAGCAAATTGATGGTGTTAGAGATCAGGCTAGCGGTTACCTTTGGAGATGTGGCAGGTGAATAGGAAATGATATGAGAGGACTCCTGTGGTGTTGGCAGTGTCTTATTTCCTTGGTGGTGGTTCCATGGGTATTCTGACTTTATGAAAACTAATTTATGTGTACACTTCTAATTTGTGCATTTTCCTGTATCTATATGTACATATTATACTTGAGTCAAAAACTTACTTGAAGACCAGTTTCAAAAAGAAGAAAGTGAATGACAATGCCCAAAATATTAAAGAATTAAATAAACTGAAGACAGTCAATGTATATGATCTTTTTTTTTTTTCAGTGGAGGTATTGCTAATCTTGACAAGAACAATTCTAGTTTTCTCGTACTAGCTAAGTATCTGAGCTCCTTTAACTTATTTCACCATTGATACCTGCTGGAAAATTCTCCCTGCTTACAGAAGAGCTCTGGGAAGTGTGATTTTTTGCCCCTTTTCTCTTCTACTTTCAGAATACTTTTCCCTTATATATTTATACACCAGACTGCAACAAGAGAAACTCCCTCACTGGGCTCACTAAACAGGGCAAGGCAAACCCCTTTGCTGGGTCAGAGGTATGATGAGCATGTCAGCGAGTGAGCATCAGCCTGAGGGCACTCATGCCTGTCACTGTTCACCCTGCTGTGGGTCTGGAAGTTCTGCCTGCCTCCCAACTCACCCTGCTGTGGATCTGGAAGCTCCACCTGCCTCCCCAGCTTGGAGCCTCCCTCCTGTCTACTGTTCCTGAAGCACTCCCAGGAGGCACCAAGGTAAAGCTCTTTGCTTCCCACGTGGCTGCCCTCTCTGCAACACAGACACAGAGATGCTGCTGGAGATGGAACCCATTAATGAGCAGGCTTGAAACCAGGCTCCTGGCTGCAGGAAGCTCCCAATCTGGCATCTATTAGTACTGGGATGTCCCAGGACTTCCACATCAAACCCAAACATGAGACAGCTGAGGAACTGGCAGATGTGAGCAGAAAATAGAAGAAGGATGCAACATAGAGAGTCCAGTTCCAAAAAAGCATTGTTCTCCTCGCTGTCCTGCCCTGTGACCAGGAAATCCACCAATGTTCAAAAGAGCAAGTCTCTTTGCTGGAATGTCCCTCTCTTCACAGACCCGAAGTGATATGCACCTCTTGGCAAATCTGATACAGAACGATGCTCCACAGGCATTTGAACACAGCTCTATGACCTGTTTGCCAGGCCCTGGGTGACCAGTCTTCCCTCCAAATATGTGTCCCCCTCGCTACCTCTAGCTGGACTCTGGGGTTGACTCCCCACACTGTGTCCTTTCCAGCACAACATAGGCCATCAATGGAGCATCTGCTATTGTGGCAGAGTGGCAGAGAATCTTGGAGTGGAATTGCATATAAATGAGGAAATCAAAAGGACGCAGCCTCGTGTTGTTCAAATCCATTTGGCATGGTTTTCTTCTTGCATGGAGCCTGGACAGCTCCTGGGAACCTCCCATCTATTTCTCTCTCACCTCAGCCCCCAGTAGCCTGGAGCTCTTTCTCTTGGCCCCTTTGGCACTGAGAAGGTCAGCCCATTTTGACTATGGCATAGGCCACTCTTTGTTATTCTCAGGTTAAGTTGTTTTTCTATTTTTTAAATCACTCAAGGCCTAATTCAGTGGCATTACTAAGTTTTTGCTACAGAACTAGCCTGAATTAAATTCATTTTCCTCTAGATCGCAGCCTAGAAGAAGAGGTCAAATTAAGTTTCCTCTACACAGGGCTCATTCTCACCACAACCCCGTGCACATCTCTGCTCAGCCTCTCCCGGCTTTCTCTCAAAGCAGTTTTGTTTTCTTTACAATTCTATCAAATAGTTCATGAGAGGAGTACTCACTTCCAAGTTAATGTCTTCTCAAGTCAAATTTCAATAAAATTCACTTATCATGGATCGAAAAAGGATTAAAGAATTTTAGAATGTTCGTTGACAGTTTCTTCTAGAATAAATTGAATTTATGATTTGGATGATGTATGTTAAGCATGACCATTTATGCTTTGTTCAACAACTATAAGAGAAGGGGGACATTTTTCAAATAGTAAAAAGAAAAAAATGAGAGAAAGGTTTGTTATTTTCTCCAGGGACAAATAATTTACAAATTAATATATATCAGAGTTCCCCAAAGAAGCAGAACTAATATGGGGTGTGTGTGTGTGTGTGTGTGTGTGTGTGTGTGTGTGTGTGTGTAGACAGAAATTGGCTCACATGATTCTACAAGCTAAGAAGTCCCAAAATCTTCAGCCAGCAGGCTGGAGACCCAGGAGAACTAATGTGGAACTCCAGTCCAAAAGCCAGGAGGCTCAAGATCCAAGGGGACTAGTGTTTCTGTCTGAATCTGAAAGCTGGAGTAAAAACAATGGCCCAGCTCAAGTCGTCAGGCAGGAGGAGTTCCTTCTTACTCAGCAGCCTTGTTCTGGATCCAGTGGCTTGGATGAGGCCTACTTCTATGGTTTGGATATGCCACCATCTCATGTTGAAATGTGATCCCCAGTGCTGGAGGTGGGGCTGGTAGGGGGTGTTTGGGTCACGGGAGAGGATCTCTCATGAAGGCTTAGTGCAGTCCTCCTAGTGATGGCTGAGTTCTCTTCTCACTATATTAGTTTGCAAAAAAATTCTAGTTGTTAAAAAGCACCTGGCACCTCCCACCCCTTTCTTACACTTAAAGTCGTATAATCTCTCCATGTCAGCTTCCATTCACCTTCTGCCATAAATGGAAGCTCCCTGAGGCCCTCACCAGAAGCAGATGCTGGTGTCATGCTTCCTGTACAGCCTACAGAACCATGAACCAAGTCAGACCCTTTTCTTTATAAATGACCCAGCCCCAGGTATTCTTTCATAGCAACACAAAAATTGACAAAGGCACCCACCCACCATAGGGAGAGCCATTTGCTTCACTCCGTCCATCAGTTTAAATGTTAATACCACACAGAACACCCTCACGGGCACAACTAGAATGTGTGACCAGATGTGTGGGCACACCGGTCAGGTTGACAGACAAAATTAGCCATCAAAAGAGGATTATTGGGACTATTATGGACCTTATCATTTAAAATGAATAAGGCAAGAGACATAGCCACCCCAGTAGGTTATGAGGAGAATGCAAAATTAATTGACCACAGGGTCATAATAATGGAGGGAATCCTTGAATCTGAGGATGAGAAGAGAGGGAAGAAGGGTATCTGTCAGGAGCTCCTGCTGTTCTTGAAGGGGTCAAGTTAACCAGGGGTGGGTCAAGTTAACCAGTGTGCTTAATTTGGTCAGCACAAGCAGAACATGTGGCTAGGGAGGTGGACAATTGCACAGCCAGAGCAGAGTCCCTTAACATTCCAGGAAGTTCAAAACCTAAGTTTAGGAGACAGATGACTAAAGGGAGATTGCAGCATTGAGAAGTGGGTGCAAACGGCCCACAGAAAGGTCATACAGCTCACTGTTAGTGGAGGTCGAGGAAAGCTGTCACCAGCATGGATCAATGCTATGCTTCAAGTACATAGCACAGCAGATTAAAGTAAAGTTGCTTCTCCTAACACGACTGAAGCAAATGTCTCACACCCACAGTGCCCTGCAATGTGTGGATATGCAAATGCAAAAATACAGGAATAGCTGAAAGATATAACAAACACTACTAATAATAACAGCGTAACAGTACAGTGGCAGCTTTTAAAATAAAATGGCTGAAACAACATAAATCTGACTTTAGTTAAGAGGGATATTGCAGAGCACTGGTAGCCAACATTCTCTAGAGACATTATTATCATATAAGATGATGACCAGGTTATAGGGACAAATTTGAAGGCCCAGGAGAAACCTATACAGGATAGGACCAATTCTGAGACTTTGCCTGTAGTTGTCCCTAGCTGCAGGAATCTGCTAATCCATTTGTGAGATAGCATCACACCTGTATTATAAATATTTCAATCATTTATATATGTGACTAGGTTAACTATTTAATAAACCTCTATCTAATTTAACCATAGTCCCTGTAAGTTTTTCTAAATTAATCCTTTAGTGTTTAAATTCCCCATGATATAATGAAGTTATTGCAGGTTACGTGGCTTTGGTACCCAAGTAGGATCAACCTTTACTAAGTCATCCCAACAATGCTCCTCTCTGCAACAAAATACTACAACTTACTGATCTTAATTTGTGTAATAGATAGCTTTTGCTGCCTAACAAATTGCCCCAGAACTGTGGTTTTGAACCACAAAGCTTTCTTATTTTTCATGAATGCTGGTAGGGTGCCTGGACAGTTTTGGGCAGTTTGTCTGGAAGGGTTGGGTTGATCATTGTGATCGGCTGGTGGCTCAAATGAGGCCTTCCCTCACTTGGTGGTTGGGGAAGTCAGCTGGGGCAATAAAGGTGACTTGTTCCTATGTCTCACAACATCCACAGGTTAGCCTGGGCTCCTTCTCATGGTGGTGTTCACAGGATCCACCAGAGCAGCCAAAAAGGGCAAGCCACAAAAGTTCAAGCTGCTGAGTATGCCCCATTTGCTATTGTCTTATTGGCCATCAGAAATTACATGGGCAGACCCAGAGTCAGTGCGGGAGGGGATTAACCAAGGAAAGTTATCCCTGTGTTTTTGTAAATAATACACTACAACTGGGTGTTGCCAGCCACTGCTGCTATTCCACTGGCATAGCTACCACCACACTGCAACTCAATTATGACAGCCTCAATAACCAATCCATGGGAATTTTCAACAACAGCTTATGTACACCGTCTTCAACTTTCCATGTCAGAGAATGCTGTCACCCCAACACAGGGTGACTGCTACAAATGTATGAACATTCCAGTCACTTCAGTACAGCCCCTTTACCTATTAACAGGGCTCTTCTTTTTGGTTACATAAAATTTGATTATGTGAAAACTTACATCCCAAGTCTTCCTTTCTGCTTCAGGCCCTTTGATGACTCAGCAATATGTGGCTAATACACATAAGGGAAGAACAACTTAATATGCAAAATTCTAAACTTACAAAACAGATAAGTTAGAAAGTAGAGAGTGATTCATCCCATCACAATAGAATTATTCGCTCTTACATCAGGAGTCTTTAAAATAGCCAGCTCCCTTAGGGCCTCTAAAATAAAACTCATCTCCAAACTCACTTTACTAATAGAGTCTCAGGACGACACCACTACATAGGGCAAGTTGTGACTCATTATTCTGTCACTGGATTCAACTTGACTGAAGGAGCAGTAAAGAACTAGGTCCTACTTGGAAGAGAAGACAAATCAAAGCAGCAATATTACGTCCAGAGAACATAAAAAAAAACCCCACACCATTATATGATTTCAAACATGTGAAAATCTCATCTCATATCCTCTGTGGAACTGAACCTACATCCCTTCCCAAAGGGGGAGAACTGAGCTCAACCATCAGCCTTCAGTTGGCACGTGGTGTGTGGGAGGGCGAGGCCAGCCTCGTAGACCAGGGGCAGCGCTGCGGTGAGCCCGCTGCATCACCCAGGGCACTAGCCCAAGGGACCAGCCACCATAGAGAACCTACATCTTTCTACTCTGCTCTCTTTCCAACTTTGCCACAAGTAACATCCCTTGCTTGATTGACACAGCCCTTAAAGAGAAGGCATCTCCATTCCCATGTTGTGTATTCAAGCATGGCAATGCAGGAGGCAGGGAATCCATTAAGGAAAAGAATAGCGGGGCCTTGTCCTCCATCCTGCAGCCGCTGCTCATCGGTGCTGCCCCGTTCCATTCCACTGGGGCTGTTGTGAGCCAGCAAGTTACGTAACATCCCATAGATGGCTCCTATTTAAAACTCTGATAGGTGACAGCCTGTTTGACAAACAGGCTTCAGTCTGTCAAGCCGGCATCTCCAAAGCATCTGCATTTTCCGGGCTGCTGTTTTCTTGCTTGTAGTCCATCAGGGCTGCACTGGGCTATTCAGGCCCTTCCCAGGGATGGAAGCCGCTGTGTCTCAGCAAGGGGCTGTCAAATTGTCCCACTTTCCCTGCCTAATTCATACAGGGGTATCCATATTTATATTGATCTAGGCACATGAATGGCATGCCATGCTAGGCAGCAACTTGGCAGAGATGATCCAAAACAACTCTGCACTCACTTGAAATTTAAATTCACCCACAAAATGCATAGGTTTAGCCTGGTCACTGTTGTGATTGGTTTCTCCACTATAAGCAGAAATTGCCTCAGTGACTGAATATGTGTGAGTGATATATGTGTGTGTGTGTGTATAGTCTGTCTTCACGTTAACTATTTAGAAGTCCTGTCCATAGTCCAGTTTGCCAATTTCCCCCTACAGTTTCCCTATAAATTAAGTGATTATAGCTATTGTTGTTAACACATCACCTTAGAGCTGTCATCTAGCACACATTCAGATGCAACCCCCCCCCTCAATCCTGACAGTGGTCAGAACAAAACAGGAGGGGGAAGAAGGGGAGCTTTTTACCATCCAGGACTATTGCAGGGGTTGCTACCTGGCCCCCTCCTGCCCTCCGCCTTTGTCAGTTACTTTTGGGATGTACTTGCCTCCTCTGGTTTTTGTCATTTTCCCCTGGTGTCTTTTGTTGATATCCACCATTCCAGAATGTTCTGTGAGATCCAGGAGCAAACACCATGCATCGTCTCTTTTTTAAGCACAGGCTACTCCAGTTCTATCTACTCTCTCATCCCTTAGTGCCTTGCGGCAGTCTCAGGACCTCCCAGTTGCTCTTTTGGTACTGGACCATGCTGCACGTATGCTGTGAAGCTGCACCTGGGACCACCTGTCTAGGACCTTATTCAACCCAGACTACCCTGCAGCTAAGGCAGCCCCTGCCCAAGTATGCCTGCAGCTGGGAAGGAAGGTAGAAGCCTCTCTGTCATCCTCATATTAAGCTTATCTTCTTGGATACTCCACCCATCCCTGACCCTAGGATGGGATGGAGGGCAGGGGTCCTATTTACTGATGTCGTAGCTTTGACACTGTCTTCATATCCACTTCTACAACTCTCTGGAAACCATTGCAACTGGAAAGGGTCACCTCTTCTGGTTGTGTGGAGCCTAACTTTTTCTCTCTCATGCGTTTTCTACCCAGCTGCTGGTGTGGCACATATTTTATGCCCTGAGCCTTTTCTTCTCTCTGAAGCCCAGGACTTGCAAATCAAAAGCTTTCATTTTCAAGACTATTGTTTCTGCTGCACATTAAATTACATATTTAATAACACAAGAAATTTATATGTTTTAGTATTTATCTAAACTCCCACAAGGACAGTGCATACAGAAAGCTATTGCCTAAATCTTGGCAAGAAGGGTCATAGGCACATGAAAACCGGATCTTCTGGGGTGGGGGGAAGAAGAAAGAGTTTATACCTAAAAATTGTATTTACTACATTCTTATGAAAAACCTGCACTCCTTTTCCTTCAGCATAAATAACCCTTGGTATACATATGGGTGCTTAATTATTTACTACCATTACCCACTATATTTGTTTGTTCTCACGGTGCTAATGAAGATAAACTCAAGACTGGGTAATGTATAAAGGCCCCCTGCGTATAAAGGAAAGAGGTTTAATGGACTAACAGCTCCACATGGCTGGGGAGGCCTCACAATCATGGTGGAAGGTGAGAGGCACATCTTACACGGTGGCAGGCAACAGAAAGAATGAGAACCAAGTGAAAGGGGTTTCCCCTTACAAAACAATCAGATTTCGGGAGATTTATTCACTACCAGGAGCACAATAGGGGGAAAACTGTCCCAATGATTCAATTACCTCCCACAACACATGAGAATTATGGAAATTACAATTCAAGATGAGATTTGGGTGGGGACATAGCCAAACCATATCACCCATGATCAGTTGCAATAGTAATAATAAGGCATTTATTTAACTCTTTTGTAAGGATGAAGTGTTCATATTTACTTAAAAGTAGTAACTTCACTGCATGTGCATGTCAGCAGGAGGAAATGCCATGCACAGCATCTACACAGGTGTAGGCAGCTCCTTGGGGCAAGGGCAGGCTCTGTCTGATTTGCTGCACACTGTCTGTGCCCAGCTCTGTTACCACTGGTTGAGTGACTGACTGACTCCTATTCTCTTTCCTGATGGTTCAGATGCTGCTCCAAGCAGAGCAGCAGTAAAATATCCAGATTCATGTACTGTCCACACCAATAAAAATGCACTTGCTAAAAAAAACATGACATAAATCTATGACAAATCAGAATGCTTATTGGGTCTGTTGGTAGCTTGTCAAAATGGGGCAGGTCTTCAGTTCGGAATCCCCTAACCGTGCCGACTCTACGTTAACCTTCATCTCCAACCCGATGTTGTCTACATTATCATCTACTGCCTTTGAAATTCTGAAAATTATTTAAAATTATTTATTCACAGCCCTCTTGTTCAGCTAATGGATTTCCTTAGGTTCTCCAAAACCTTGATTTCTGGTTTTAAAAAACTTCGTCCTGAGAAAATGAACCCAATTTAGAGCATGCTGCTTAAGAAACAGAGAAGGAACAAAACCCATTGTTTCTCACAAGAGAAACTCAAGACCAAGCATGCCTGTGTTCCAGGATCACCTTAGCCTAAGAGCCAGATGAAAAGCCACTGCTAATAAAAACTTGGCCTTCACAGACCATGCCTGGTGCTCAGCTGCAAAACTGTCAAGTAGAGAATTTCAAAAGCAGCTCTCTCAGTGCTGCCTCTCAGAGAAAATACAGCCAGACCTTGCTCCCAAACTCTCCTTGGGCCAAGATTAGTACGCATGAATGAGCAGGGAACAGGGAAGCCTCTTTAATAATGTAGGGAAAGATTTCTGGGAAGGGCAAGTGGAAGCATCTTCCAGAGCGCAGAGGCAGCTGGAACAAATGGATTGAAAGAGCCGTCCTGAGGCATGCCCCAGTTACGCACAATCATAGAGTCCTCCACACTTCGCTCTTAGAATAGCCCTTCAGGCGAGAGCAGTTTAGAGAGCCAACACCTTACACACTCAGATCACTAACCTTTCCCTTTCATGTTTAAAACAAGGCCAAAAGCAGGCAGTTCATACTTTTCTTTGCCTTAACCCTTCAATAGAGCTCCAACTTTATTCCCGTTGTTACCCTTACAATTTTGTCCAGCTCTATAGATAACATGTCCTATAATTTGTGAAATAATTTTAAAAATCAACTCAATTTGTATTAGTTTTATGTATTTTAAAAACATATTTATATCAATAATAATGATAATAGGTACTCATATCTTGGGATTTCTACGTGCTTTAGAAATAGTAAATACTTCCTACCTACTTCAGGAAATGGTGAATACCTGTTGAATCAGACTTTCTGCGTCTGAATCGTGTCTCTGCTGTTTCCTAGCTGCAGGACCTCTGGGTCTCAATTTTTATCTTTCACAAAATAGGAGTAATAGAACCTTACTTCAGTAAATTATTGTAAAGATTAAATTAGTTCATAAAAATAAATTATTTAAAACATTGCCCAGAAGACAATATATGTTAATATGTTAATTAATACTGGTATTATTTATCCCTTTCCAACACTTATTCACCACCCCTTTTAGAATCCAAAGATGTTTCTCAGGTGCCCCATTGGGCACTGTCAAAATCAGAAGAAAAGATACCTGCCTGGTAGCTTCAACCTTTTAGGTCTTAGCTTGAATGTCACTTTCTCAGAACAGAAGTTGCCTTGGCCATCCTGTGTCCACTGTGCCACCCACTCCCCTAATTCTTATCAGAGCCCTTTCGTTCATTTAATTTACCAAATGAAATCTCTAGTGCGTACAACGGAGTAGTGGCTTCATTCATTTATTTCTTTGTTAAATATTTATATATTGTTTTTGTCTAAATAAATACTCATACACACACACACACACGTATTGTTTTGGTCTCCTCTAGGGTATAAAGTGAGTGCAAGAATTTAGTCTGTCTTTTCATGGCTTTATTCTCAGGGCCTTATGCACGAGCAGCGCATATAACACCAGACAGTAAATATTTGTTGAATGAATGAATACATAAGTCAATGAATGCTATTGTTTTGCAAACAAGGAAACTGAAACTCAATAGATAAAGTGCCCTCCCCAAGGCCACATAGATTCTCAAAAGCAGGATGTGAAGAAGAGGAGTGCTGGCACTGTTGTGACATGCCACTTTTGCAATAGGCTAGAACAGTCATCTGTTTGCAGATCCCTGGGAGTCTTGGACATGCTTTCAGGAGTCTTTGGAGTCAAAATTATTTTAATAATCATACGAAGAAAGTTATTTCATATTTTACCTCTGTTGACATTCGCACCGATGAGCTAAAGTAATTGTGGGTAAAACTCTGGCCTCTTAGCACAAATCAAGCCAGAGGCCCCCAACTTTATCAGCAGCCATGGGGTTCTTCTGTATTGCCACACACTCACAGCGAGGGCAAGAGAAGCCGCCTCACTTAAGCATGCTCTTTGATGAAACAGGAAAAGTGATTAATTTTATTAAATCTCAGTCCTTAAATACAAACCCTTTTCATATTTTGTGTGGCAAACCAATAAAGCACATATGCTGCTAAATGAAGTACGATGGCTATTTTGAGGAACAGCACTTGTGCCACTGAGTTGTGCACTGAACTAGCCACTTTCTTCCTTGTAACACAATCTTTGCTTGAAATGACAAATTCCAGACAAACTGTGGTTATTCAGACTTGGGCATTTGGCAGGCATTTTCTCAGAAATGAGCAAAGTGAGCCTGTCACTTAAAGGAAAACAACTGAGAGTATTGGTTGCCAATGATAAAAGTTGAACTTCTGAGCAAAAATCAGAATAAAAAAACATGTGTCTACCACTGTGAGCTTGACAGCTTTCCGATACTCAGACTTTTCTGATGTAATCAGGAATTATATTAATAAGAGTGATTTTTTTGATATTGTGTAATGAAATGTGTCAGCTTTTGGAAGAGCTGAATAACTCAGCGCACTAGTATTTTTTAGTGTCCAGTGCCTGATGTTATGAAATTAGGCATGGGTAAAATATCTGTTAAGAGTATAAAATAGAGCCAGACTGCCTCTCTAGATTTCTCCCCACTGGGCAGGTCATCTCTGAAAGAAAGGCAGCAGCCCCAGTCGGGGGCTTTAGATAAAACTCCCATCTCCCTGGGACAGAGCACCTGGCAGAAGGGGAGGCACTGGGTGCAGCTTCAGCAGACTTAAATGTTCTTGACTGCTGGCTCTGATGAGAGCAGCACATCTCCCAGCACAGCACCGGAGTGCTGCTAAGGGACAGACCGCCTCAAGTGAGTCCCTGATCCTTGTGCCTCCCGACAGGGAGATATCTCCCAGCAGGGGTCGACAGACACCTAATACAGGAGAGGTCTGGCTGGCATCTGGCAGGGGCCCCTTTGGGACGAAGCCTCCAGAGGAAGGAACAGACAGCAATCTTTGCTGTTCTACAGCCTCTGCTGGTGATACCCAGGCAAACAGGGTCTGAAGTGGACCTCCAGCAAACTCCAGCAGACCTGTGGAACAGGGGCCTAACCATGAGAAGGAAAACTAACAAACAGAAAGCAGTAGCATCAACATCAACAAAAAGAACGACCATGCAAAAACCCTATCTGAAGGTCACCAACATCAAAGACCAAAGGTAGGTAAATCCACAAAGATGAGGAAAAACCAGTGCAAAAAGGCTGAAAATTCCAGAAGCCAGAATGCCTCTTCTCCTCCAAAGGATCACAACTCCTCACCAGCAAGGGAACAAAATTGGATGGAGAATGAGTTTGATGAATTGGCAGAGGTAGGCTTCATATGGTGAATAATAACAAACTCCTCTGAGCTAAAGGAGCGTATTCTAACCCAATGCAAGGAAGCTAAGAACCTTGAAAAAAGGTTAGAGGAATTGCTAACTAGAATAACCAGTTTAGAGGAGAACATAAAGGACCTGATGGAGCTGAAAAACACAGCATGAGAACTTTGTGAAGCATACACAAGTTATCAATAGCTGAATCAATCAAGTGGAAGAAAGGATATCAGAGATTGAAGATCAATTTAATGAAATAAAGCATGAACACAAGATTAGAGAAAAAAGAATAAAAAGGAGCGAAGAAAGCCTCCAAGAAATACGGGACTATGCGAAAAGACCAAACCTATGTTTGATTGGTGTACCTGAAAGTGATGGGGAGAATGGAACCAAGTTAGAAAACACACTTCAGGATATTATCCAGGAGAACTTCACCAACCCAGCAAGACAGGCCAACATTCAAATTCAGGAAATACAGAGAATACCACAAATATACTCCTCGGAAAGAGCAACCCAAAGACACACAATCATCAGAGTCACCAAGGTTGAAACAAAGGAAAAAATGTTAAGGGCAGCCAGAGAGAAAGGTCAGGCTACCCACAGGTTAGTCAGGAAGCCCATCAGACTAACAGCCGATCTCTTTGCAGAAACCCTGCAAGCCAGAAGAGAGCAGGGGCCAAGATTCAACATTCTTAAAGAAAATAATCTTCAACCATAATTTCATATCCAGCCAAACTAAGCTTCATAAGTGAAGGAGAAATAAAATCCTTTATAGACAAGCAAATGTTGAGGCATCACCAGGCCTGCCTTAGAAGGGCTCCTGAAGGAAGCACTTAATATGGAAAGGAAAAACCAGTATCAGCCACTGCAAAAACATACCAAAATGTAAAGACCATCAACACTATGAAAAAACTGCATCAACTAATGGCCAAAATAACCAGCTGGTATCATAATGACAGGATCTAATTCACACATAACAATATAAAACTTAAATGTAAATGGGCTAAATGCCCCCAATTAAAAGACACACACTGGCAAATTGGATAGAGTCAAGACCCATTGGTGTGCTGTATTCAGGAGACCCATCTCACGTGCAAAGACACACATAGGGATGGAGGAATATTCACCAAGCAAATGGAAAGCAAACAAACAAAGTAGGGATTGCAATCCTAGTCTCTGATAAAACAGACTTTAAACCAACAAAGATAAAAAACAACAAAGAAGGGCATTACATAATGGTAAAGAAGTCAATGCAACAAGAAGAGCTAACTGTCCTAAATATATATGAACCCAATACAGGAGCACCCAGACTCATAAAGCATGTTCTTAGAGACCTACAAAGAGACTTAGACTCCCACACAATAATAGTGAGAAATTTTAACACCTCACTGTCAATATTAGACAGGTCAATGAGACAGAAAATTAACACGAATATTCAGGACTTGAACTCAGTTCTGGACCAAGTGGACCTAATAGACATCTACAGAACTCTCCACCACAAATCAACAAATATACATTATTCTCAGCACCACAAAGCACTTATTCTAAAATTGACCACGTAATTGGAAATAAAATACTCCTCGGCAAATGCAAAAGAATGGAAATCATAACAAACAGTCTCTCAGACCACAGTGCAATCAAATTAAAACTTGGGATTAAGAAACCCACTTAAAACCACACAATGACAAGGGAACTGAACAACTTACTCCGGAATAACTACAGGGTAAATAATGAAATTAATACATATATAAATAAGTTCTTTGAAACCAATGAGAATAAAGACACAACATACCAGAATCTCTAGGACACAGCTAAAGCAGTGTTTAGAGGGAAATTTATAGCACTAAATGCCCACAGTAGAAAGCAGGAAGGATCTAAAATTGACACCCTAACATCACAATTGAAAGATCGAGAGAAGGAAGAGCAAACAACTTCAAAAGCTAGCAGAAAACAAGAAATAGCTAAGATCAGAGCAGAACTGAAGGAGAGAGAGACATGAAAAAACCCTTCAAAAAAATCAATGAATCCAGGAGCTGTTTTTTTGAAAAGGTTAACAAAATAGATCGCTAGCCAGAGAAATAATGAAGAAAAGAGAGAAGAATGAAATAGACACAGTAAAAAATGATAAAGAGATACCACCTCTGATCCCACAGAAATACAAACTACCATCAGAGAATACTATAAACACCGCTACGCAAATAAACTAGAAAATCTAGAAGAAATGGATAAAATCCTGGAGACATACACCATCCCAAGACTAAACCAGGAAGAAGTTGAACCCCTGAATAGACCAACAACAAGTTCTGAAATTGAGTCAGTAATTAATAGCCTACCATCCAAAACAAGTCCAGGACTGGATGGATTCACAGCCAAATTCTACAAGAGGTACTAAGAAGAGCTGATACCATTCCTTCTAAAACTATTCCAAACAATAGAAAAAGAGGGACTCCTCCCTAACTCATTTTATGAGGCCATCATCATCCTGATACCAAAACCTGGTATAGACACAACAATAAAAGAAAATTTCAGGCCAATATCCCTGATGAACATTGATCTAAAAATCTTCAATAAAATACTGGCAAACTGAATCCAGCAGCATATTAAAAAGCTTATCCACCACAATCAAGTTGGCTTCATCTCTGGGATGCACGGCTGGTTCAGTATATGCAAATCAATAAATGTACTCCATTACATATACAGAAGCAAAGACAAAAACCACATGATTATCTTAATAGATGCAGAAAACGCCTTTGATAAAATTCAACACCCTTCATGCTAAA
The DNA here is from genome assembly GCF_003255815.1 of Theropithecus gelada. Classification (NCBI taxonomy): domain Eukaryota; kingdom Metazoa; phylum Chordata; class Mammalia; order Primates; family Cercopithecidae; genus Theropithecus; species Theropithecus gelada. The sequence goes on along the minus strand of NC_037682.1, from coordinate 122,393,274 downwards.
AAACACTCAATAAACTAGGCATTGATGGAACATATCTCAAAATAATAAGAGCTATTCACGACAAACCCACAGTCAATATCATAATGAATGGGCAAAAGCTGGAAGTGCTTCCTTTGAAAACCAGCACACAACAAGGATGTCCTCTCTCACCACTCCTATTCAACATAGTATTGGAAGCTCTGGCCAGGGCAATCAGGCAAGAGAAAATATTCACATAGGAAGAGAGGAAGTCAAATTGTCTCTGTTTGCAGATGACATGATTGTATATTTAGAAAACCCCATTGTCTCAGCCCAAAATCTTCTTAAGGTGATAAGCAACTTCAGCAAAGTCTCAGGATACAAAATCAATGTGCAAAAATCACTAGCATTTCTATACACCAATAATAGACAAATAGAGAGCAAAATCATGAGTGAACTCCCATTCACATGTGCTACAAAGAGAATAAAATACCTAGGAATCCAACTTACAAGAGATGTGAAGGACCTCTTCAAGGAGAGCTACAAACCACTGCTCAACGAAATAAGAGAGAACAAATGGAAAAACATTCCATGCTTAGGGATAGGAAGAATCAATATCATGAAAACGGCCATACTGTCCAAAGTAATTTATAGATTCAATGTTATCCCCATCAAGGTGCCATTGACTTTCTTCACAGAACTAGAAAAAACTACTTTAAATTTCATATGGAACCAAAAAAAACAGCCTGAATAGCCAAGACAATCTTAAGCAAAAAGAACAAAGCTGAAGGTATCACCCTACCTGACTTCAAACTATACTACAAGGCTACAGTAACCAAAACAGCATGGTACTTGGTACCAAAACAGATATATATACCAATGGAACAGAAGAGAGGCCTCAGAAATAACACCACACATCTACAACCATCTGATCTTTGACAAACCTGACAAAAAACAAGCAATGGGGAAAGGATTTCCTATTTAATAAATAGTGCTGGGAAAACAGGCTAACCATATGCAGAAAACTGAAACTGGACCCCTTCTTTATACAAAAATTAACTCAAGAGGGATTAAAGACTTAAATGTAAGACCTAAAACCATCAAACCCCCAGAAGAAAACCTAGGCAATATCATTCAGGACATAAGCATGGGCAAAGGCTTCATGACTAAAACACCAAAAGCAACGGCAACAAAAGCCAAAATTGACAAATGGGATCTAATTAAACTAACTAGCTTCTACACAACAAAAGAAACTACCATCAGAGTGAACAGGCAACCTACAGAATAGGAGAAAATTTTTGCAATCTATCCATCTGACAAAGGGCTAACATCCAGAATCTACAAGGAACTTAAACAAAGTTACAAGAAAAAAAATCAAAAAGTGGGCTAAGGATATGAACAGACACTTCTCAAAAGAAGGCATTTATGCAGCCAATAATCATGAAAAAAAAAGCTCATCCTCACTTGTCATTAGAGAAATGCAAATCAAAACAACAATGAGATACCGTCTCATGCCAGTAAGAAGGGTGATCATTAAAAAGTCAGGAAACAACAGATGCTGGAGAGGATATGGAGAAATGGGAACACTTTTACACTGTTGGTGGGAGTGTAAATTAATTCTGCCACTGTGGAAGGCAATGTGGTGATTCCTCAAGGATCTAGAATTTGACCCAGCAATACCATTACTGGGTATATACCCAAAAGATTATAAATCATTCTACTATAAAGATATATGCACATGTATGTCTAATGCAGCACTACTCACAATAGCAAAGCCTTGGAACCAACCCAAATGCCCATCAATGATAGAATGGATCAAAAAATGTGGCACATATATGCCATGGAATACTATGCAGCCATAAAAAAGAATGAGTTCATGTCCTTTGCAGGGACATGGATGAAGCTGGAAACCATTATTCTCAGCAAACTAACATGGAACAGAAAACCAAACACTACATGTTCTTACTCATAAGTGGGAGTTGAACAATGAGAACACATGGACACAGGAAGGGGAACATCGCACACCAGGGCCTGTCATGGTGTGGGGTCAAGGGGAGGGATAGCATTAGGATAAATATCTAATGTAGATGACTGGTTGACGGGTGCAGCAAACCACCATGGCACATTTATAGCTATGTAACAAACCTGCACGTTCTGCACATGTATCCCAGAACTTAAACTATAATTTAAATAGTATAAAATAAGCCAATAATGTTTATATAACAGAGTATGAAAAGTTTCCTGTTATTGTGTCAGACTCCATATCTGATTGGCCTTTAAAAAACTACTACTACCTGTCAATTTACGGATCAGTGTCAAAGAAGAATAGCCACAGATACCTGAAAAGTCTATTAGAGTATTTCTCCCTTTCCCAGTACATATCTGTATGAGGCCAGATTTTTAGATACTTTGATCAAAACAACTTATTCCAACAGATTGAATACAAAAGCAGATATGAGTGTCTAGCTAAATTCTATTAAATCAGACATTAATGATACTGGCAAAATGTAAAATAATGACACATTCTTTTACTTTTTTTATTTCTGAAAATATGCTTGTTCTTGTTTTTGTTACTATGTAAAGGAATTATTGTGCTTTTACATTAACTGATACTCTTCGTTTTTTTCAGTTTTTATTGCTAATATGGCAATATTCACCGCAATAACCCACATGTAATATTAATTCCTTTTAAGAATCTCTATCTTGATAAAAATTTTCAATATTCAATATTATTCAATAAATATTCAATAAAATACATTTATTTCATTCAATAACAAAATTTATAGGTTTTTGGGAAACAGGTTGTGTTTGTGTTGTTTTATTTTATTCAATAAAAAAATTTATTTCTAGGTTTTTGGGAAACAGGTTGTGTTTGCTTACATGAGTAGGTTCTTTAGTGGTGATCTGTGAGATTTTGGTGCACCCATCACCTGAGCAGTGTATGCTGTACCCAGTGTGTAGTCTTTTATCCCTCACCCACCTTGCACCCTTTCCCCATGAGTCCCCAGGGTCCATTGTATCATTCTTATGCCTTTGCAGCCTCATAGCTTAGCTCCCACTTATGAGTGAGAATATACGATGTTTGATTTTCCATTCCTGAGTTACTTCACTTAGAATAATGGTCTTCAATTCCATCCAAGTTGCTGCAAGTGCCATTATTTTGTTCCTTTTTATGGCTGAATAGTGTTCTATGGTATATACATAATAATTTCTTTATCTCCTCATTGATTGATGAGCATTTGGGCTGGTTTCATATTTTTGCAACTGTGGAACTGCACTGCTATAAACATGTGTGTGCAAGTATCTTTTTGTATAATGACTTCTTTTCCTCTGGGTAAATACCCAGAGGATTATCTAAATCAAATGGTAGTTCTACTCTTAGTTCTTTAAGGAATTTCCACACTGTTTTCCATAGTAGTTGTACTAGTTTACATTCCCACCAGCAGTGTCAAAGTGTTCCCTTTTCACTGCATCCCTGCCAACATCTATTATTTTTTAAAATTATGTCCATTCTTGCAGGAGTAAGGTGGTATTGCACTATTGTTTTGATTTGCATTACCCTGATCTTCAGTGAAGTTGAGCATTTTTTCAAATGTTTGTTAATTTGTATATCTTCTTTTGAGAATTTTCTATTCATGTCATTAGCCCACTTTTTGATGGGATTGTTTGTTTTTTCTTGCTAATTTGTTTGAGTTCACTGTAGATTCTGGGTATTAGTCCTTCATCAGATGTATAAATTGTGAAGATTGTCTGCAAAATCTCCATAGATTGTCTGTGGGTTGTCTGTTTATTCTGCTGATGGTTTCTTTTGCTGTGCAGAAACTTTTTAGTTTAATGAAGTCCTACCTATTTATCATCGTTTTTGTTGCATTTGCTTTTGGGTTCTTGGTTATAAAGTCTTTGCCTAAGTTAATGTCTGGAAGGGTTTTTCCAATGTTGTCTTCTAGAATTTTTAGGGTTTCAGGTGATAGATTTAAGTCCTTGATCCATATTGAGTTGATTTTTGTATAAGGTGAGAGATGAGGATCTAGTTTCATTCATCTGCATGTGGCTTGCCAATTATCCCAGCACCATTTGTTGAATAGGGTGTCCTTTCCCCACAATACGTTTTTGTTTGCTTTGTTGAAGATCAGTTGGCTGTAAGTACTTGGCATTATTTCTGGGTTCTCTGTTCAGTTCCATTGGTCTATGTGCCTAGTTTTATACCAGTACCATGCTGTTTTGATGACTATGGCCTTATAGTATAGTTTGAAGTCAGGTAACATGATGCCTCCAGATTTGTTCCTTTTGCTTAGTCTTGCTTTGGCTATGTGGGCTCTTTTTTGGTTCCACATGAATTTTAGGATTTTCTTTTCTTATTCTGTGAAGAATGATGGTGGTTTTTTTTTTTTTTTTTTTTTTTTTTTTGAGATGGAGTCTTGCTTTGTCACCCAGGCTGAAGTGCAGTGGTGCCATCTCAGCTCACTGCAAGCTCCACCTCCTGGGTTCTCGCTATTATCCTGCCTCAGCCTCCCAAGTAGCTGGGACTACAGGTGCTGCCACTACGTCCAGCTAATTTTTTTGTATTTTTAGTAGAGACGGGGTTTTACCATGTTAGCCAAGATGGTCTTGATCTCCTGACCTCGTAATCCACCTGCCTTGGTCTCCTAAAGTGCTGGGATTACAGGTGTGAGCCACTGCGCCTGGCCATGATGGTGGTATTTTTATGGGAATTGCATTGAATTTATAGATTGCTTTTGGCAGGATGGTCATTTTCACAATATTGATTCTACCCATCCATGAGCATGGGATGTGTTTCCATTTGTGTGTGTCATCTATGATTTCTTTCAGCAGTGTTTTGTGGTTTTCCTTGTAGAGGTCTTTCACCTCCTTGTTAGATATATTCCTAAGTGTTTTATTTATTTGTAGCTATTGTAAAAGGGGTTGAGTTGTTGATTTGATTCTCAGCTTGGTCACTGTTTGTGTATAGCACTGCTACTGATAAATGAATTCAGCAAAATTTCAGGATACAAAATTAACGTACACAAATTGGTAACCCTGCTGTACACCAAGAACTTCATGTTTTTGAATGACATAAAGGGTTCCAGAGACCAAAAAGTTTTAGAACTACTGGCTTAGAACATACCAGGTGGTGTTCAGACCCTTTCATGCTTGCAGACGTGCAAGGAGTTCTCCTAGGTGGTGGGTCTGAGGACACAAAGCCCATGGCATCCTGTGATCTGTTAGGATCTGCAAGGCCATGTCAGGATCACTTCAGAAATAATAAGCTGTCTACAAAGTTTTTAAAAAAAAATACACATATCTGCACTGATCGGGATATTGGTTAGAAAAACCATTTCAGGGCTCAAAGTAACAAAATTTTATTTTTCACACTTGCTAAGTGTACATTTCAGGTCATCTGGGCCTATGTTTCACATCCTTTCACTCCAGAATTCAGGTTGACAGAACATCTAACATACAAAGTGCTGTCAGTTGCAATGGTAGGGAGAAAGGAATATGGTAAATTGTCCATGTGAAGAGAACTGGCTTCAATTTAAGGGAAAGACCCCCCTGAGAAAAACCGTGTGGCTCTTACACTTACATGGTTTTGGCCTAAGCAAATCTCATGACTTTGCCTGACTTCAAAAAGGTCAGGAACCTGCCATCCTACCATGATACTGTGATCTGGGAAGTAGGAAGGGTAGGATGTGAAGACAGTCAACATCAAGAGCTCTCGTGACTGCCACAATCCTCTTCCTCCATTCGAAACTAAATTCCCATTGATAAAATTCACTGATATCTGATTCTTTAGGTTGTTCATGCACTTTTCATATGTAATTATTGTATACATGCGATTTTGTATTCTTTCCATTTGACATTATTTGTCGTGTCTCTATAGTTCTCATATTTGTAATTTGGATTTCACTGTCAACTTTTATTCTATTAATAAATTATTGTAATTTTAAACATTGCTTGCTTGGGTATTTGGGTAGTAGGCAGCTAGTCTTTCACTATTATAGATGGTTCAGCAACGCACATCAATATATGGAAATACTTTTTAAATAGTATTTATTTGTGCTTACTGAGTCAAGAAGTAAGATGGAGTTTTGTGACGACACGTTACATATGCCAACCATTTCATAAGCTTTTGTGGGTAAGGATCTGGCCTTATTCATTCTGTATCCCCAGAACCTAACAAAATATCTGGTTGGTAGGCATTCAATACTTTTCTATTGAATGAATGACTCTTAGCAGATTGCTTTCTGGAAATCTTATACTAATTTACAATGCTGTCAGTACAGAATTATATTGCTCTAACAGGCTCTTTAATAGTTTGAGCAGTGGTTTTCTCTTCACTAATTTAATGATTAGCAGGTTTAAGCATATTTCCAAAATTTTTCTCTTTTAGTGTTTGTGTTCTCACTTGTGCTCTACTTAGTAAAGTAAATCTGACAATTTCGCTTAGGAATTGTCCCTATATATTTTGTTTTTTAAATATTTGGGGCTGTTGTGGGGTCATTGAGAAAAGAGAACAAACTAGGAATAGGTGGAAGTGGAGGTGGCGGGTCTAGCTGAAGAAGTAAAGCATAGAATTATATTATTATCATCTTCCTCTTCCTCATCAACAGTTATCATTTACTGAATACATTTTGTAAATACTATATCTAGTCCTTGTATTACTGAAAGGTAGATACAATGGTAACTCCATGATGGGGAGAAGGTATTGAGGCTCAGAAAAGTTACAATTGCCCAAGACCTCACAGGTAGGAAGAAGCAAGTCAGGTTTTGCATCTATGTTTTTCCGCACTTGGAGCCTGAGTTCCTTCTCACTGCTTCAAGCTGCCTTGCCAGCACTCACAAGAACACGTGGCTGACAACCCGAAGCACAGGGTGGGGAGGACCGCCCTCTTGGGTCAGTGGGGACTGATGTGGACCCATCCACTCTGTGGGCAAGACGTCTGCAGAGGCACTCAAGGAGATGTTGTTCAAATACTAAGGACATCTGACCAGAGGCAGGGCCCTGGCAGCATCTGGGGTTTTGGACAGAGTGGAGTTCTCAAAGGCAGGCACGTGCATGAGAGGGGCAGGTTGTCATAGCCCTTTATTGTCAGGTGCCGTTTTGGGGCTGGCACCATTCACTGGGGAGCAGGAGGACAAACCAGAGAGCAAGGTGGCAGCTCAGTCACGGGCTTGGCACAGAAGGACACGAGCAGGGCGGGGAGGAGCCTGCTGGGCACTGAGAGTTCCCAAGGGGCTTAGACTCAGGACCCAGTTGCAGACATTGCCTTCCATTGGCAAGAACTGGCTCCCAGGCCGACTGTCAGGGCCTCTTCCTCAGCAATCCCACAGGCAGCCCTTAGTTACATATGGCTGTCTATGGCTATTTACAGCCAAGTGCGGTGGCTCACGCCTATAATCCCAGCACTTTGGGAGGCCGAGTGGGGCGAATCACCTGAGGTCAGGAGTTCGAGACCAGCCTGGCCAATCTGATGAAGCCTTGTCTCTACTAAAAATACAAAAATCAGCTGGGCTTGGTAGTGGGCGCCTGTAGTCCCAGCTACTTGGGAGGCTGAGGCAGGAGACTCACTTGAACCTGGGAGGCGGAGGTTGCAGTGAGCTGAGATTGCGCCACTATGCTCCAGTCTGGGCAACAGGCAGAGACTCTGTCTCAAACAAAAAAAAAAAAAAAAAAAAAGGAAAGAAAGAAAAGGCTATTTACATGTAAACTAAGTGAATGAACAAAAGTTAAAACCCTGGTCCCTCAGTGACACTCAGTCACACTAGCTAGCTGTCCAGGCCTCGGCCGTGGCCAGTGTGTCAGATGCAGATGCAGAACAAGCCACTGTCTCAGGACATGCTGTGGAACGGGGCTTCAGCCCTTGCTTCTCCAGGTGGGCCAGCACGGGCTGCAGCGGCAGCTCCTGCTTCGCCTGGGAGCCTGTGCTGGGATCAGAACCTCAGGCCTCTCCCAGGCTTCCTGCTCTGGAAACTTCAGGCAACAAGACCCCAGGTGCTGCGCCAGCACATCCAGGCTCAGCGACTCTCCTCTCTTCCCAACGCGTCCTGCGCATCTGCTGTTGCTGTGGAGAGCTGTGGACCTGAGTGAGCTGCGAGGCGGGGGGCAAGGGAGAAAGACTAACCTTTCATTTTTCCTCTTTACAGCAAACGTTTCCCCAGTCTATTGCTCTTCCTTTTATTTTAGTTTTGTTCATTTTTTATGAATATATTTTTGGATCCTATTAATATTTAAAAGATTGTGATGGTGGGAGCCTGCCTTGGCTCTTACTTGGGAACAAATCGCATCCCTCCACCCCCCACCCCTCCCGCTTTGGCTCTGTCGCCAGCACCTCTGCAGGCCGCCCTCCTCTGGGTCTGTGATTTCAGCAGCTCAGAGACACGCAGTTTTAGCAGCACCACAGAGGGGTGGAGTGGAAAGACTCTGCGCCCAGCTTCTGCAGAGCAGCTCCACGCACTGTGGGAGAGCAGGGAACTCATATCTGCCCCAGCAGTGATAGGGCCCATCCTGCAGGACTTCATAAATATTTAACAATGAGCACTTTGTAAAAGAAGAGTATTATTAAGGGTGGTGCCGCCAGCCGCTTCAAATGTGCCCCGTATATCAAGAGCTGCTAATGCTCTGTGGACAGAACCCTTTTGCAATAGCCCTAGGCAAATCAACTCCTTATCTTTTAAGGGAGTGGGGAAATAATTTAGAGGAATTTGTAAACATTTCTGACCCTCAGAGGAAGTAAGCTGGATCCTCTCCTAATAGAGAATGGCATTCCAATGAATCATTTATGTAAGACAGAAAAAGCAGTGACCAGAAAGAAAAAATATATATACACGCCTCTCCCACCCCTGCATCCCCGGGATGTCCACAGCGAGCAGCAGCTGCCCGGCCAGTGTTGAGTGAGACTTCTTTTATTCTGGTGCTACCAGATGAATCTCTTATCGCCCTGGAAGCCAGTCCCAGGCCACTTATTTCAACACTCCAACCTTTAATGATACTGGTTCAGTTTCTTTACTCTATGGATTGGATACACCACATTGCAATTCAAATCACCCCAAACACCACAGTAAGCATGAGGTGATCACATTTCTTCCTAAGTGTAAATGGCTCTCCACAGGGGACGCATTCTAGGAGCTAGGGGCTGGGACAGCATTGCCCTGGCAACTCCTTTTTTCCCCAGATGATCATCACTGGAGGTAAATGCTTGGAAGATTAAAGTCTCCAATCCATGTAGCACAAACTCCTGTTAGCTCAGGAAAATATCCTCCATTGGCCATCTTTAGTATAACCAATAAATCACAAGGGACTGTAAAATGAAAGGGGTGTGTGTGTATGCATATCATGCTTATTACATTTTCCCAGTAAAATTCTGCTTTCTTTTATCTCATGATAACCCTCCTTGTGAAGAGTCTGAAAAGTTAAATTGACTAGTTCAAGGTTACCCATATAAGCTCGCAAAACAGCACTTGGGTGTTGGCTATTATAAAATACTTCCTCCTAAGGCCTACCAGGAAAGAAATTGACTTCAGAACCCTTCTGTAGATTGTATTTCTGTAAGAATAAACATTTCCGTGGAACTCACCTTTCACATGCAGGAGGAGGATCCTAGACTATGCACCTGAATGTGAGCCCCTGAAGTAAAGTAGGGGTCCATCGGCCTTGTCACAAGTGGTTCTGCATTTCAGTCAGTAAATTGCCCAGAGCATGATCAATTGCCATTTGTTTGCTGGGCACAGGTAGGAGAACATAGAGAAAATGCTGCTGTGCTAACTGAACCACATACCAGCTTACCCCACAAACTTAACCTACATATTCATGAGCAAGCACTTTCCAATGTATATGCTTTATTCCAAGTTGTAATCAAAAAGTTCATTTTTAAGTTAGTTGCTTGGGACCTGGAATAAACTTTCCCATAGAAACGATGTTATAAATAGTGCTCTAGCCTAGCCCACAAATGCACATCTAGCTCAAAATGTGGTACTGGTATTATAGAGTTGCAAGGAAACTTTGTAGAAAACAACAGTTCAATACCCGTAATTAAACCAAACAGTAGAACAATAAGATAAAATGTTTCTCTCCCTCTCCCCCTCTCTCTCTTCCTCTCTTTCACATACATACACACACACTCTCTCTCTCTCTCTCACATACACACACACGCAAACACGGAAGTTCATTCTTGAGGAAAGTAAGATTAACTGGACAGGAATGAGGAGGTAATGGAGATGGTGCGGTGCTCCTGAAGGAGGCTTTGGGTTATGTCAAGAGCTGTTGAGGCTGATGGTTCAGGCTGCTGAATGCATCTCATTTCACTTCAAAGCTTATGCCTCGCCTTTTGCTTGATACAGGCGTGTAGCTGGCACTACTTCTACTTATCCCCCATAATTAAAGTCGGGTTTTGCTTTTCCCTTACTGATTGAGAAAGAGAGCAAGAGAAACAGGGTGAGGCAGGGAGGAAAAGAAGTAGAGAGGCCAGGAAGACAAAAGGGGAGAGCCATTTTCTTGAAGCAACTAAGCAGGGATCCAAACAAAGAGGAAAAATTAGAAGTTTAAAGAACATCTGTATTTGTGAGTGAAAGATCAGCCCAGAGGTGTCAGATGAATCAATCATAAGATGGAGAGTGGGGAGAGAGGAAGAGAGAGAAGAAGAATATGTCTACTCCCATGAAGAGGGGGCGACACCTTAAGCAGTGTTTTTGCAGGTAGAGGACAGGATCTTTCTTGTTGATTGACACCAGTGAGACAGGGGACTGCCTTGGGGTGAAGCGGGGCAGATAAGGATAATGAACAGCTGCCCCTCCACTCAGGAGGGCCCGTGCTAACTTCAGGACCTAAAAGACATCTCTGACGTTACTGGAGGTGAATGGTCTCCTTGTGCGTTATCATCACCATCATTTCTTCCATCATCTAAGTATGTCCCAGTGATCCAGTCTTCCCGAGTGGCCCTCTCCTGTTAGACAGTCCAGCACAGTCCTCTAGATTTCCAAGTCCCCTGGGCTCCCAGTCTCCCTCTCTCTTTGCCTTCCTCCCTCCGCCATCCTAGCTCTGCATTTCTTCACCTCAGTCATCTCCTCATGCCCCAGAGATCCATTCTCAGGGATAGCTGTTTTGGAGAAACGAGGGATGACTCTAAGAGAAACAGTATCCAATTCAATTCCAGATGCCACTATTCCCAAATAGTCACTGACTCATCTCGGAGAACAGGGGCTCCCCTCTCCCCTGTCTTTGGGAGTTGCCCTGAAGCCACATTTTGTCCTGTCCTCTATCCCCAGAGCACCTATCATTGTCAGACTACCTAGGCTTCTGGGGTGCCTGAGTTCCCTTCCTTTCCGCGCAACTTCCAATAACTTTCAGGACGATACCAACTTATTAGTATGTAAAAGCTTATAACTGTCCCCATCATGCCCATGTGGGGTTCAGTGGGTGCATGTTACCAAGCTTCCCCACTGTCCTCTGCTCACTGCAAGAGAAAAGACAATACCCATGTGAAAGAATTCTCAGAACTGCAGCCACCATGGAATACAGATCATGCCCTGCACGGCCCTTGCTCTGGGGGCCTGACCCGTTAGTAGGAGGTCCTGCAAAATGGTGGGAACAGGGAGAGAGGTGAAGACAGAATTTTGTCTTCCAAGCAAGATGGAGACGATGACATGGGATGGTTTGTATGAAAGAAACAACCTTCGGGGAAGGGACTCTAGAAGCTCCCAAAGGTCACTGAGTACTCAAGAACCCTGGGCTGTGTTGAAGATCTGGTAAAGACTTAAGAGATGCAAACCTGGAATTCCAGTTTGGACTGTACTGCTTTAAATGTGACACAGCTCTCTGGTCCAGGCTTCTGTTTTATTATGCAGAAGGATTTAATTCTTTTTTGTCTCAATCCTCCACTGCAGACTGGGCTTTGGAGTCTAACCCAAAGGCCTATTAATTGCCTTTCCTAAACAAAAGAGTCATCTTCCCTGAGATAAAACCTCTACTCCCTTATAATGCACAAGTGGATGAAGTCATTTTGTTTAAAATAGCAATCTTTTGCCCTCAGCTTACACTTATTCTCTGTGTTCCTCTACAATTCACACAGAGCTCCCATATAGTCTCCCCCTGATAACCCTCACCCCAAAAATAGATTCTTATTATTCAGGTAGTAGCTGCTTAATAGTAAAAATATTTTAATCTCCACCGAAAGAAAGTAAAATAGGAAAATATTGCCACCTGGAATGCTGCATCAAAGCTGAATGACAGTTGTCTTCCCATGACTGGCTGTTAGACCTGGGGAGGGTGGGAGCAAGCAGGAGGCAGGAAGACTAGGTACTTGTGGGCTGGACACACAGGGTCACCTGGAGCCGGGCTCAAGGGCACTAGGAAATTGACTCTACCTGCCATTGTTAAGAACACAGAACGTGGCAGGTCCTCTTGGCGGCTCTGCAGACCCTCCCTAGTCTTCTTATTCTCTCCAGCCTGATCTCCTGAACCTCCAGCCTGATCTCTTGAACCATGGTGAGTCCTTTATTTTCCTGACTTTATGGTTTAACTTGGCTGTGTTATGAACTGAATGTTTGTGTCTCCCTCAAAATTGATATGTTGAATTATAACCTCCAGTGTGATGGAGGTGGGGCCTTTGGGAGGTAATTAGAGTATGAGGGTGGAGAACTCAGGAATAGGATTAGTCCCCTAGTAAAAGAGACCCCAGAAAGCTCTCTCATCCTCTTTTGCCATATAAGGATGCAGTGAGAAGACGGATGTCTAAACCAAGAAGCAAGAAATGGACCCTCATCAGAACACAGTCTGCTGGCCCCTTGATCTTGGACTTCCAGCCTTCAGAACTGTGAGAGATAACTGTTAGTTATTCATAAGCCACCCAGTGTATGGTACTTCGTTATGACAGCTTGCAATGACTGACAGCTGCCTTCCATTTTCCTCTCCTTACTTCATACTTGGCTTGACAAAGTTGGATGTGGCAAATAATTTGGGGGTGGGGATTTTTATCTTGAACTTCCCTGACCCTCCAAGTCCCACTGTGGTAACTGAGCAGAAGGCTACCAAGTCTCCTTTTTTGGAATATCTACTTTAAGATTTCATTTGTGAAGACTGAAAAGAGTGAGCTGCAGATTTCATTTTGCTGTTATTTTAGTAGTGAATCCTAAATATAAAAGGATTATTCTGAAAGCAAGTTTACATGAATTTTGTAAAGAAAAAAATACACCAGATCTATTGTCAAGAAAAATATGATTAAGTGATGCAAATGCAATTGACTAATTTGAAATCAATTAATTTGACCTGGCTTACAATAATACAGAGTTACAATACCCCAAAAAATTCCGTTATGTTTTCTTTATAATCACACGTAACTTTAAATGCTCTTCACAGAGTGACAAGATAGAAAAATTGAAGTTTTAGTGGAGATGCCAAGATGCAGTAGGTAGAACATTCCAAAGTAAGTGGTCAGACAGTGTAGATTGCACAAGGAAATTAATAAAAACTCTGCACAGTGCTACACTTTTCCCGCTTTCAGGATGTAAAGGGTCAAGGGAGGGTATGATGAGTTTTCCTTTACGAATAGCTATCACTATGCTTTCAGACTCAGCCTCTGGGGGTATTGGGTGGAGGGGCTTCCTTCTTTTCCCAAGAGACATTGTGAGGCTGAGTTTCCAGTGGTCAGTGTCAGGGCAAGTGGCCAGAACCTGACTCACAAGGAAAGGTGGAATAGGAGGGTGGCCTCCAATTAGCCTGCACTCCCAGTTAGTCCGAGTGAGCAATGCTTCCTCTGCTCAGACATGGCCATGCCAGAGCAAGAGAGCTGGGCCTGACCTCCTTTGAGTCTTGCCCAAGAATGCTCCCACCAGAGTGTGAGAGGAATTCAATGGTAAGGAGGATCCGTGGGACCTCATGCTGTTCTTTTGCCATGAACATGCACCTTCCCTCAGCTGCCAGGGCCTGATTGCTCTATGGAGAAGGGAAGGACGCCCCTGTTCCTGTGACCATCCTTCCTCCTAGGTTCCTCTGCCCAGCCCCATCAGAGGCTGTCTTCAAGTTCCAAGTGGGTTGGGAGGAAGGTTACTGTCACACTGGTGCAGGGTTGATCTGATATTAAATTCAGTTCAGAATGGTGATGAAAATCCTAGACTGCATATTCTAATTCCCAAACTCAGTTTGCATTTGTAACTGAAATAGAAGATCCGTTGCTTAAGAACCAATGTGGTATTGAACCAGCCAGCCACAGTGCTGTCACAGAGATTGTTTACTGCCTGTGTTCATTCTGACTGGCCAGTGTGCATACCTGCTTAAGAGTGAGCAAAAATGTCCTGAGCCTGTCAGGATTTTCTTCAAATACAGGTAGAGATTATAATAGTGCAAAGAAAAACCTTTTAAAATATTGAATAAAATGTGAGATTTCAAGCTTTTTAGACCGACTTAATGTACTTCAAACTTGTTTACATGCTCTTTTGTATTTTTTATGTGCTATTTAATATATGTTATTGGAATCATCTTTTGGATTTCAAAAAATAATACAATCTAGCATATGCTGAAATTGGGTAGGAATGAAAGACCACTAAGAGACAGGAGTAATTCAGGAGTTAATAATCATTTAAAACGGTTTTTCAAACTATCAATTATGATCCATTAATTAGCTATGAAATAAATCTAGCAAGCTATGGCTGAGTGTTTTTGTAAGTGAAATTGAATAGATGAAATAAAATAGAAAAAGACAGATTAGAATATAAAATGTCAGAGTACATCCTCCATCATAAGATTAAATGTGATTCAGTGATGCTTTTGTTTGTTATACGTGTATGTGAGTTCATAGTTCTGTGTGTGTTCTGAGCTGAAGCTATAAAATCTATTTCATACTGTGCTTCAGTCAAAAAAATTTTGAAAGCATCTGAATTCCAGCATATACAAAATCCATAAAAAAAAAGTCAGGAATCAAAGGCATAAAGGCAGCATGAGAAATAGCATAGAACAAGGAAAAGGGAAGAATACATGTAGGGATCAGACAAGTTCCCGGTTTCTGCAGCCAACCCCTTTTCATTCTATTTTTCTAGAGTAGAAGGTAGTGCACTCACCCAGAGCTCCTTAAAAGACATCTTACTCATTTCACCTTTGTCAACAGAAGGAAAGCAGGAAAGGAGAAAGAAAGGGAAGGATAAAGACAAAAGAGAAGGAAGAAAGGGACAAAATTAAAAAGCAAGCATGTTAGTGAGGACAGTGGGGAAACTGTCACCCCCATCCCCCTTTTAAAACAATCTCCACCTACTCAGGATCTGGGGGACGTGTGCCTCTAAAAGCCCACTTTGAAATGAAGGAAGTTCCAAGTTACAATTAATGAACAGCACAAACCACTTTGCAGTGTTGTCACACATGACATATAAAAGGTTGTGATACTAACGAAGTGATTGCACTATATGGAATGCCCTGGTAATTAACCTTATACACTGTTTTATTGAACACTCATCTTGTGCTGATCAAGGCAAACTGACATGTTTCGATAGAGTTTGCAGGAATATTTCACTACACATAGCATCTTCCCAGGGTTTGCATTGACTGAAGAAGACACTACCATGCAGGATGAACTACACTCAGGGCCGCCACTTTGTGCTGAGTTTAGGTGGCACCTTTCCCAGTGCATGCGACATGAATGGCGCTCTCTGGAGTCCTGAAATGCAGTGGTCCTGACTACACACGCTGGGGCTCCAGGGCTTCTGCCACAGTGCCCCCTGATGGCCAGAACCCCACCTGCATCTGGGCATTGAGTGCCGGGTATTGATTTTTGCCTCTACAGCGGGTCCCAGCTTAGTCTTCATGTGCTCCCACCATGGCCTTCTCCTGGGCTGCTGAGGTCTCTTGACTTCCAGGTAGTGAGTATGGCCTCATTTTTATAGTATCCCTAAGTCATCTGGTAGGCCTGATTCCAAGAAAATCTTTTTTTCTTTTTTTTCTTTTTCAGTTCACTGCCAGCAAAAGCCTCACCCTATCTCCTCCCTCAAGTGTACCTTTTCAACGCCTGGGGAAGCCTCCAGAGCATCTGCAGTCAAACCCTTTCCAGCACGCCCAGCTCTCACTGACCTTCCTCTCAGCACTTAGGTTTTGCACCACCTAATTGAGCTCTCATTAACTGCTATCTGTGCTGCTCACTGTAGTTTCATGTATTGCTGTTAGTCTTGGCTCCTTAGAGTGTGAATCCCACAGTCTTTGGTATCCTTTGCAGCAGCCAGCCCCCTGCAGTGCCTGAAAGTACTAGCCACACCTAGAGGTCAGTGGCAAGGAATTGGTTCTTTGAGCATCCTCCTCTTTATGTGTGAAAAGTGACTTCAGGACCAATGGATCCCTTTTGGAGAACTTATGAATGCTTTGATCATAGTTTCTGAAAACATGAAACGGAAAAAAAAAATTTAAAAATATAAATATATATATATGTGCTTTGCACACATAGGTTTTCTTAACACTGACCATTACCCTATTTGGTAGGTATCTTTTTTCACCACAGTTTAACTGAAAAAGAAATGGAAAACCAAAGAGGTTAATTTCTCCAAAGTTGTACATCTAGCAAATGGCAGAGCCTGGACCCCAAGTCTGTACTCCTCAAGAAAATACTGTCTCTCATGTAGGTTATCCCTGTCTTAAACTTTAAATAACTAAGGTTTAAATGCCAAGGAGTCATTCCAGTTCCCCAGGAGGCCTGAGGACATTCCTTCCAGGGAACTATTAGCTAGTTATCCAGGAGCTAGAAGAGCTTCAGGCTGTGTCCCACGGTCTCACAGTGGGCACAGGTCTTTCATAAGAAAATCACCTGTAACCATCAGGATGCCAGAAAGGCAATGGAAAAAGACATGATTCAAGTGAGTCACAAAATCTGGAGGAAAATAACAAAGAAATCCAGATTCAAAAGATTTAAACGAACAAATGAAGATACAATAGTAAGGTGAAGTCATTGAGGAAACACATGAAGCTGGTCAGAATGTATGCACAGCTTTCTACAGACCTGATACTCTTTTAGAAGGGCTATGGGCTCATTGCTACAGGAAACAGAACTCAAGGTATACATGGCCAGAAGTCTAGGTACTGCCAAACCCAAGTGAAGCTACAATAATGATTTTAAAATTGTATTGAGCATATATTATGCTGAGCACTGCATTCAACTTTTAATTTATGTATATGACCTAAACTAACGAAAACCTGGTGAGGTTGATTGCATCCACAAATGGGCATTGGTCTTCCAGCCAACAGGAATACAGCAGTGAACAAAACAGACAACACTCTGTTTCCCGTTGGAGTCTACATCCTCAGAGGAGCGCATTATTAGAAGTAAGATTATTCCTATATGACAGATAAGTAACCCAAGGCTTACAAGGGTTAAGCAACTTGTCTGAATCACACAGCTACTTGATTGCAGAAGGCTCAGGTTTAAATCCAAATCTGTCTGACTCCAAAGCCCAAATCGAGACCCACCCTCCACTGTCTGCAGCTGCACTTGGAGTACAGTGCCAGTTTAGCCAACTATAAGATCCCACTGTCAATTATCTTACTTCCTGGAGCATTATACACACAGTCTTTATTGTCCATTCTGGCCCTTGATCATATTGTCATTTACTATTTTCTAAAAGTTTCATGGATGTAAGACTTGCTTGCCAACCTACATTGAAAATTCCTAGAAGGTTGGACAAGATAATATATTCTGCAGTATTCCCCAGAGGACCTAGTATCTTACAGGGCTGGGCAGATGCATTTCACACAGGTTTTAAGCACTTGTGAATATGCCAGGGCATAGTATTCAGCACCATGGAAAATGTTTTAAAAAATCAAATAAAATATTGCCCTTGCCATCCACAGTCTTATAACTTAGTGGACATGTCATTAAAAATTGACTGATGGAACTGTAGTTTCAACAAATCCTATTTTTGAGAATTCATGAAGGACTGGATAAGGTTTCCAAAGACAAGAAACAAATAAATGCAATGTATGTGTTAAAAAGGCAGGAAGGCGACTTGGAAAGTTAGAGATTGATAACAAAACCTAATTTTCCTATGAGAAAGCTCTCAGGGCAAATCAAAAGAGAATCAATTGGGAGACAGAAGAACCGCAGAGTGCTGGGAAATACCAATGCGGCTTTGAAAGAAGCACATTGTGTCTGACCCATCCGGGTTATTCCTACCTCAAAGAAAAAGATGATTCTTGTAGAAGTGATGACACAATAAACATATTAGAGCTCAAGTACAGGAAGGTTGTTGATTCTGCCTATGTGACATCCTCATAAATAAGCTAACAAAATATAGCCTAGGAGACTGCCCTAGAAGGTGGGTGCACTCAGATGACTGTGATAACCAGCCAGCTGTCGGCCCAAGAAGCCAAGAAAGAGGCACTGGGGAGGAATGTGTCCTGAGTCCTGAAGTATGTACAACTTCCATTGATGACGTGGGTGACAGGAGCGAGGATGGGCTTATTAAGTCATGGGTGGCACTGGAAATGGAATGCAGGCAGCTTCCTGTTGAACTGGCCTGGAATTCTCTATGGCTCAGGCAGGTCATTAAAGAAATAGTTGAAAATGGGAACAGCTTAAATTATAATAAAGAAAGCATGTAGGGAAAATTTAACTTCTGATCCTTCTCTTTCTCTCTTGATTTTACTCCTGGGAGCCAAGGGCAAAGGAAGCCTTCACTTGAAGCCAGGGGCTTGGATATGCAAGGGTTGCCTGGCTTTCGATTGGGAGTTGCTGTACTGAGACCTTGGTTTTCTGATCTGTGCAATGGGGTAACAGTTAACCAGCTGCACAACCATCACCATGTGTGGATTAGCTCATTATTGATCATTCGAGACCCTAAAAATGCCAAGTGTTGCATAAATGCTAAGTATTATTATGCTTCACGTAAAGGGCAAAGATTTTGACTTGGAAAGAAAATGGGAGGAAAAATTACAGAAGATAGAACAAGAACACACAGGAGAGAAGCTATTAGCCAGTTTAGGGAGTACAACTGCAAGGGCTTGAGCATCATAAAACATCTGTGGTCATTTCCACTCACCTCTAGTTGCCGTGAGGGAGAAAGCAGTCTGTTGTCTTTAAGCAAAGAATAAGGAAAAGCAATAAAGTGAGCATTTGCCCTTGACAAGGTCAAGGAAATCTCTCAAATGTCATACAATTTAGGATGTTCTAAATGAAGAAATTACTTAATCTACCTGGAGGACTGTAGTCATTACCTAAACCAACGTAAACAAGCCTCCAAAATCCAGCAACGAAGGATGCTTTGGTTCCATAGCAGACAGCTTGAAATTGACAAGTTTCCTAGGCTGCCCTTGAAACTCAATTTTCTGACACTCAGTTCATCCCAAATTAATGGAGACCCCTGTTCAACACCCAAAGCTGCCCTTTTGCGTTGCTCTCAAGAGCCCTTCCTGGGGTATAAAGAAGGCCATAAACACAAATTCTAAATGTTGTAATATGATGGGGTGACGTCAATTAAATAAAATGCATTGATCTCAGTTAGAGGAGGGGAAGGGGCACTATAAATAAGTATTCCCCCGTTGGTCAGCTGAGCTACAAAAGGGTCAAAGGGATTAGGGGTGGAAGTTGCTTCGCAAGCCAATGCCATATGCAAAATAGGAACAATTTTCCCCATTTTTTTCCTCCCTAGTACCAACCACCTGCTATCTGAGGCATCCCTCTAATAAATTAAAAGAGCCTTGTCAAGTAGCTCATTCTATTATTAACTAGACATGTGTCTCTCCCGGGCTTCCTGGCAGATCAAGAAGACTGTCTGCTTTCTCCACAGGGTCCAAGGGCCACTTAGCTGAGCTCAGCAGCCTTCATGAAAGAAGGACAAGGAAGATAATGGCCTTAATTTGGCCAAGTAGCCCAGAAGAGGTCCAGTGCTAAACTGTGTGATCACAGTCAGAGTCCTTTTGGTGCTGTCCCTCCCAGGCCACTCAAGGAAGCTGGTGCTGGCTGTGGGTCTGGGCAGTAGGTGAGTGAAAGTGATACAATTTGGGCCTGAAATATCCTATCTGAAGACCCATTGGACTTTTTACCTGACTACATAGCTCTGGAGACCTAACAGAGAATTAACGTTCTGTCCTTGCAACCCAGTTGTCACAGGATAATGCAGAACAAATTAGCACATGCCCAGGCTACAAGGAAATCAGGACAGACAAAAACGAGACAGGCAGGATTCTAGACTACATTTTTGAAATGTGACCTCTCCTAAGACAGTTTGATGGGTCATTTCTGGGCACTTTGGTTTAGAAATAAATGTATATCTTTTTTTTTCTTTTTTTTTTTTTTTTGAGACGGAGTCTCGCTCTGTCACCCAGGCTGGAGTGCAGTGGCATGATCTCAGCTCACTGCAAGCTCTGCCTCCCAGGTTCACACCACTCTCCTGCCTCAGCCTCCCAAGTAGCTGGGACTACAGGTGCCCACCACTGCGCCCAGCTAATTTTTTTTGTATTTTTAGGAGAGAAAGGATTTCACCGTGATCTTGATCTCCTGACCTCTTGATCTACCCACCTCAGCCTCCCAGAGTGCTGAGATTACAGGCGTGAGCCACCATGCCCGGCCCAATAAATGCATATCTTCTTATGTCATGTTGGCAGGAAGAGAAAGAGGAAAGAAACAGTCAAGATGTCAGGAATCAGAAATGAATGCAGATGGGAACGTTACTCATATTAACTCAGTGACACTTGGGAGGCCCAACCACTTGAGCTCCATCTAGTCAGCTAAAGGAGCAGAAAATAACAAATATAGAAAGAAAATAACTTTAATACTTACATGTCTGAGAACACTGCTCTCCCCCACTAAACTGGGAGCATCTCCAAGGTAGTGGCCATTGAAAAAAATCTTTTCTGAAGCTTCTAGCACAGCATCTTACACGTAGTAGGTCTTCCACAGATGCCTGGGAATGAGCAAATGGTTAAATGTAGATTCCAAAATGCCCAGAAATTCAGCATAATAACCTAACAGTTTTTGAAAAAATAGAGGAAATCATGTTCTCATTTCATAAGTGCAACTTAAGCAAACCTACTAATAAACGTAACCTATGTTAGGGCCTTGGAGTCCTCTCCTTTAGAAGTCAATTTCCACAGGCCCCCCAGTCAGGGAGGGCACAGTGTGGAGCTGACCATAGCTGCTCCCGTCTCCTCCCTACTCATGTCTACTACTCAGGAAATCAAAGATCTGTGCAGCTGCTTAGGCCACCCTGAGCATAATTCATGTTGGTTTAGGATTTAGGCTTATAGGATTAGACTGATGATCATAAACCTTGCCCATTATAAAATTCTAAAATCATTATTAATCTTAAAATGAGTATAAAACCTTGGGCAAAACCAATAACAAATGCCTGCCAACTCTAAGACCAAGACGAAGTCTAAATCCTGTCTAATTTGGAGAGCTCAGGCTGGAGCGGATTATGGAGAGAGGCTGAGGATGCTCCCTCCCTGGAGAGGATGAGGATGAGGAGGACAGCATCACTACTTCTGTCCAAAGCCAGGGACCAGTAAGGATCCTCCAGGCAGCTCTCTAGTCTGCAGCCTGAACAGAGGGCTGGGGGAACTACTGTGGAATCGATACTACCAGGCTGAGGAATGCCCAAGGAAAAAAGGAGCTGGGACCAAGGACGGAACCCAGGGAGGCGAGGGCTCTGTGACCTTGCTTAGTTACGGGCCTTGCAATGGCTGCTTGCTTTTCAGAGAGTGAAAGGTGAGAAATGGAAGAAAGTCATGCATTGGCATTCCAAGGATGGGGAATATAATCAAATATGAAAGTTGCTTCTGACAAGATGGAATGTGAATTTGCCCATGCAGACAAACAATCCACTGCTGGCACACAGAGCAGGATGCAGAAATGAAGGGGAGGAGAGGCCAGTCTCAACTAGGGGTGTTTGATTTACAACTGAAGTTCAAAGTGATGATAATACCATGTTTTTACTTTTTAAATGGTTTTATCCTGTTTTTCCAGCCCATAAGGAATGCACCTTGGTGTCAACAAAACCCCTTTGTCTTTGTAAGTTATTTTGAAGCAAAATATCAGTAAATTACTTCCCAAACCACCACACAACTAGATCACGCTGAGAAAATGGGCTCTGCAAGAATGCAGTAAATTGTTTCTGTCACAGAAGAAAATACAACCAGTAGAAATCGTTATGGATGAGTCATTATGAGAAGGGGCCAAAAAAATTAACCTTCATCCGTTTTCTTTGTCTTTGTGCATGTAAGAGAGGCGGGGGTGTATATGTATGTGTTTATTTGAATTCACCAGCCACATTTAGGACCGGAGCTAGGAAGGATTTTAGAGATAAGTCCGGCCAGCCCCTTTGCTGACAAGGGTGGAGGACGGAGAGGAAGAGAAAGAGCTGACTCTAGAAATGATATTGCTGAGAAGATACTTAGTATGATTGAAGGACAAGTGGCTCTGTGATTAAAGGAAGAGAGAGAAGAAAACTTTTATTCTAAAACATTTATTGACATTTATGAAGTAGCACCAAGCACAGAACTAAATGCTTTCATATGCTTGAGCTCTTCTAATTCTATTTCTTCTGAGGGCAGTCCTATTGGGTAGGACCTCCATTTTATAGATGAAGACATTGAAGTTTAAAAAGGTTGGATGACTTGTCTGAAGCCCCACAGCCATGAAGTGACTGGGGCTGGGATTCACATCATTATGGTCTGATTTCAAGCCCATGTCTGTTAGCCCATTTTCATACGACTCTGAAGAAATACCTGAGACTGGGTAATTTATAAAGTTGTTTAATGGACTCACAGTTCCACATGGCTAGGGAGGCCTCATAATCATGGTGGAAGATGAAAGAGGAACAAAGGCATGTTTTACATGGCGGCAGGCAAGAGAGCATGTGCAGGGAAACTGCCCTTTATTAAACCATCAGATCCCATGAGACTTATTCACTATCACAACAACAGCATGGGAAAAACCTGCCCCTCATGATTCTATCACCTCCCACCAGGTCCCTCCCGCAACACATGAGGATTATAGGAGCTACAATTCAAGATGAGATTTGGGTGGGGACACAGTCAAGCCATGTTACCATGCCTTCAAGCATGACACTATTCCTTTTCGGGTGAGCAATGTGCTGTGTGAAGCCTACCGTGAGCAAAAGCCAGCACCAGGCAGGATGGCTGGAGAATGAGAGTGTGAGCTGAGGTGTACATCTATGAGATTCAGAGGAAGTGACTGGCATTCCCCAGATTTGTACATGGACTTTCAGAATTTTCCAGTGAATCCTTACTCTGCATGCAGCTCTCTCAACCCCTTCAGCCACTGGGAGCCCCAGCATAGGGACTTTGTAAAGTTTCCTGGGGCATTCTGAATTCACTTCACTAGGCTCCAGCCTCTCCTCTCTGCCAATACAAAATCCATTGCTGGTCACTTGGTAATGATTCATCATGTCCCCTCTATGCAAACAATGATAGAGAAAAATGCTCCATTAAAGTGTTAAACATCCCCTAATGTGTGGTAATTGATTTCACGTGTGGAATCAGGGACAGGCCAACACTGTGAGACAGTGGATTTGACACAGGCACTGTCTGATTTGATGAACACAGCAGTAAGGTGCTGGTTTCTGTGCAAGTGTTTGTTAATCATCTGGTAGACCTGGCCAAAAGGCCTGCTTCCATGTAGCAGTGCCCTAGGTGGACAAGATAGGACACAGAGGGCCACCCTCCTCCCTGTCAGTAACTATTTCATTTCAGTAACTATATCAGTTTACAAGCCACATGAATTTGAGGGCTGTGTCCTGCTCCATGGATCTGCAGCATGAAACCACCTCTGAAGTCAGCCAGGCTGGGGAGACACTCTGAGGCAGATGGAGACCCACACAAGTTGCCCAGGGAGAGTCAGAGAGGAACGGAGGTTGTGGAAAGCAGCAAGTGGGGAGATGAGGACTGCACAGCAAAAACCATGTTCACTGCTCACCTACAGCAGTGCATCTGGAAGCCAATGTGTAAATCTGTCTAAAAGCCAGAGGCAACAAGAGGCATATGTACGCATGTTGCTGTATAGCTGACAAGGAGCTTCCACAGACATGACTCAGTTTGCATCTCCTCATCAATCTTGCAAGGCTGGTATTTTTGCCAACATAGAGAAAGAACTAGATTACTAATTCTCAAATGGGGTTGCATAGTTACCTGGGAATCTTTAAAAGAGAAACCGACACTCAAGACTCCTCCATCCCACCCTCAACCCAGATTCCTATGTTTAAATTATCCCAAGTGATTCAAACATATGCCAGGTTGAGAGCCACTGAATTAGACAAACGTGTGCAGATGGATTGATTGAAGACAAATGTATTCCAAATGGAGAAGGGCATAAAATTTAAATAAATAAATTTAAGATATAGGAGAAGAAGGACTAGAAACACAAAAACCTTTCAATCTGGCTTGGTCTGAGAGAAAAGGCTGAGGGATATGGATAAAGCCATGGGGCCAGTGCAAGGTGATCACATTCTGTGCTCCTAGTAGCAGATGCTTCTCAGGTGACGTGCAAGTACCCAGAGTCAAGCATCCCCAATCCATATGATTTGGAGAAGAGAGGAGACAGGCACCTCCTCAGATGGAAGCTGTGCTCAGACCAAAGTCAAAACATGAGCACAAAAGAGGCCTGAGGAAAAGACTGTTCTCTGTCCTTGCTTTATACTCCACAGACTGACTTGAAACAATTTTTAGAAGTGTCCTTAACTCCTGGGGGACTCATTTAGCAACACACCGCTTCCTCTAATGAACTATGAATTGTGCTGATATTCTCATCTCCAGGCAATGAAGATGCTCTCTGCAGCTCCTAGGTTTCAACAGGAACTTGGACAACTCCTACAGATCTGATGCATGAGCAGTACAATAATAATCATGATGATTATAATAATAGCTGCTATTTATCGAGCACCTACTCGGTGCCATGACTTTGTGCTGTGCTTTAGATGGGTTCTCTCCTCTTTCCTCTTTACCTTTTTTCTTTTATTTTTTATTTTTTGAGACGGAGTCTCACTCTGTCACCAACCTGGAGTGCAGTGGTGCAATCTCGTCTCACTGAAACCTCTGCCTCCCAGGTTCAAGCAATTCCCCTGCGTCAGCCTCCCAAGTAGCTGGGACTGCAGGTGTGCACCACCATGCCCGGCTAATTTTTTTTATTTTAGTAGGGATAGGGTTTCACTATGTTGGCCAGGATGGTCTCGATCTCCTGATCTTGTGATCCATCTGCCTTGGCCTCCCAAAGTGTTGGGATTACAGGCATGAGCCACTGTGCCCAGACTCTCTTTCCCTTTTCTTATACACCACCTTAGACGGTAGAGACCATGAACTTCCCCTTTCGCAAATGAGAAACCTGAGTCTCAGAGAGGGAAGTATGGTACTCAATGTCACAAGTCTGGCAGGTCCAGATGGGATCTAGACACACCTGGCTCCAAGCCCTGGGTGCTTACGGGTGCAGATGTGCAGCAGGAGCTGTTGCAGCTTTGCTACTTACCACCTGGAAAAGAAAATAATTAATAATGCTGGTTACCCTTTCCTGAGCACTTCTTTAAGCCTGGCACTGTGTTCAGCCATTTACATATATTATTTTATTTAATGCTCACAAAACTCAGAGAGGCAAGTGTTTTATCCTTAATTTACTCTTGAATCATTTGAGCCTCAAAGATGATGTAAGCACGCTGGCAAGGAGCAAAGGCATCCCGTGGCCCTTTGCCTACAAGCTGCTGTTCCTCACCTCAGCCCCGGTGCATACAGGTACATTCAGATGTTGTTGCTTTGGTATTCACAGGACTATCTCTCATCAGCATCACTTCACCCCCAGTGAAGGAGTGAATTCGGTCTGTTAGCTGGGGAGGGAAAAGTACACTTGCCCTATCCAAAGTCAGATACATCTTCGGTTCTGGAGGACAGAAGAAGCCCCTCATTCTAAAGGTCCTCCCAGTCAAGACCATTCAGGGACCACCATTCCTTTGGCATCAGCCCATGGCCTGAGGAGTGCCTAACCTGGATAGCAGTCTGCATCAGAGTGGACTGGTTAAGAGCAGGGCTTTGACAGTAATGTATTCTGCGGATCAAGTTCTGGCTGTGTTGCATGAATTGCATGAGTCATGTTCCCCCCGAGCCTCAGTTTTCTCATCTGTAAACTAGTGATTAGAAAGGCAACTTCTCAGGGTTGCTGAAAGATTATAAGCAATAATGTATGCAAACACATAAAATGCTTAGCCTAGTGCTTGATTGCTTGATTAATGGAAGCTATTATTACTCTTAATGACTAAGGGCACCGGGGCTGAGACAGTTTTCCGGCTGCCTCCAAGCAGAAGGAGAAATGGCATGCTCCCCCAAGCTGATCGCACATTTCACCCCCATTTCCAGGTGTGGGGAAAGCTCCATCACACCGCTCCCATCAATAACAGTTGATTCCAATCCCAAGAGAGAGCCCAACTGCACGTGGACTTGCAGTTGGAAGGATGCTGAGGCACAAAAGTAAGCATGGAGGGAACCAAGGACGTGTGGCCCTCCTATGTGTGGTAGAGCCTCGAGTTCAGCAGACCCCTGCACATACCAGCATGTGTGGCCCAGGCAAACCGGCCTGCAGGAGGCCAGCGACCCTGTGCCCTGTCTCAAGGATCCGATGTGTGCCCAGGATCCCTGTGGAGGCAAAGATCCTGCCGCTCTCTCCATCCACCAGCACACCACTCCCACGTGCATGCACACACATGCACACATGTGCACAGGCACATGCACACACACACAGGCCCACCCCCCCCGCAACACACACACAGCAGTCAACATGCCCTGCAGAGAGACCTCACTGGTCAGGCACTGGAGCCTCCTTGGGGGCGGGGTGTCCTGTGAGGCACTTGCAGCCCCTCCATGGCTATAGAAACTCACTTTCCCCTCAGCCCTCTTTCTGCCAGTCACCTTCTGTCAAGGAGTGATTACGCTCCTTTCTGTCAGGAACACTGAGTGATTGTGGCAAGAAAATTGCCTTCAGCGATAGGGATTTAAGAAACGCTTTTCCTGAAAATAGTGCTCAAATTAATTAACTTGGAGGAAAAGGTTGCTTTTTTTTTTTTTTTTTTTCGGTCTGGATTTAATTTATTTTTTCCCAAAGAGTTTTTTGTTGTGTGATGAATAGTGAGGAGGGTTCACCTCCTTGGACATACAGCTGGAGTCAGGGAGGCATTGCAGGCCCCCATCCTGTGGACACCAGAGGCATGCTCCTCGGAGCCGAGCGGGCAGGGAAGTGGGAGGGACCGGCCGGAAGCAGGATGCGTTTGCAGGAGGTAGTGGGTGTCCACAGTAAGAATGTAAGATAATAGTGGCAGTGGAAAGCACACGGGGTAGGCACACAGCTGCCTGGGTGCTGGCACCGTCCCTGACACTAACTGGAAATGTTCACTCGGCTTCTCTACAATAGGGATGTGATTCTGATTGCAGCTGCCAGTCAGGCTGGTTGCTGGGAGGACCAGATGAGGCACACCTGGGGTTATATTTTGTGCTCAGTTCTGTGATTCCTTCATGGACCCTGACAGGAGAGTGGTTCAAGGCCACCGGGCAGAGGGCGGAGGGCAAAGAACAAGGGCTTTCTGAAATCAAGGCCAGTACCAGTGTCACAAGCTGCATGATCTTGGCTCAGTAATCTGATCTCTCTCAGCTTTTATGCCCTCGTTGTAAGATGGGGGTAAAAAATAAACACATCAGCATCATTGTGAAAAGCAATGAATCAACTAAAAGACTCAACCTAAAATTGATTGATAAATAGTAATTCCTTCCTCCATCCTAGTCCTATGCAATACACTAATAGGCACTCAAAAAATGTATGTGTATAATATATTTTGAATGGACAAAAGTGATTAAATATTATGCATGCATTAATTAATAATGACTTTTTTTGCATGCACACTTTGATCTCCGTCAGGTCAGAGTGAAAACCATTAAAATATCACATAAAGGAACTCCCAGTGTCTGTGGAACTTCGAGATCACCTCTGTGACTCATTCAGCTTTCTGACAGCTGCCTTTTCTACGCCTTGTCTTCCACTTATATTCAAGAAATACAAAGATATTTCTTCTTCACCTTGACCAGCATTTCTTACCTGGAGTACATGGACGGGCTTTCTAGGGTCCACAATCCATACCTGCATTTGATTCATCGAGTACTCTTGGGCATTAAATCCATAGCTTTCACTGGGACAGGGATGGGCACAGCTGTGACCACACACAAGCGCACACACACACACACACACACACACATTCCCCAGTCCTGATGCCCCCAGCTGGCAGCTGCACACTCCTGAGGACTGAAGAGCTATGCTCCCGCAGCCTCTGCCTCTCAGGAGCCTGCGGATGTTTCAGAGCATCTCACCAGCCTGGCTCCAGGCTGGGTGTGCACAGTTTGCAGGTGAAACAAAAGGAAGGAAATTATCTTGCCCTGAGACATGCAACAAGAACATTCCACTCATCTTTGACTACTAACCCATAATTGAGAGGAAGGCAAGAAGCAGATCTCATGCAATCAGGGTGACTGCTGAGGAGTTTTAAAGCAATCAAAAGACGCTCCCAGTGGGAACCACTGGGGCTCAGGTCCACCTCAGGGATGCAGCCCTGAGATCCCTGCTCCGAGATCCCAGCTGTGGTCAGAAGAATGGCAGGCGCGCAAACACCATTTCTGATCAAAGGCAAGAGGGAGGCATGCATGATGCCTTTCCTACTTTCAAAGAATTTTAAAAGAAAGGCCATGCTATGAAATGGGTTTCTCATCATTTTCATATAGACTGTAGGACATCTTTGGGTTGGACACAGCCCAGGACCTGCATTCAGATACTCCTACTATTACTACTACCATTAATAATATAAGTATTACCTTATTTTCCTGATTAGTTTCTGTGTTTATACAGTAGTCAAACACCGAAGGCAGGAGGCCTAGGGAAGTGAATGCAGAAGTGGGTACCCAAGCACATTGTGACATGGATAAATTAGCCCCGTTTCAAAACTTGGAGGAGTAATTAAAGACAGATGGAGAAGTGCTGATACCGACCTCGGCTTCTATTTCCTCGCCTCCCACTCAGTGCCTAGCGCAGAACTTTACATACAGCGAGCACTCAATACTTGTGAAATATCAGGGAGTAGTCACGATTTTTTTCCTCACCTTCATCTCAAGAATAATGACGGCTTTTATTCATTTCAACTTGGCTTCTCAGAGTGCAGTCCGTGAACCTTTGCTTCAGAATCACCTGGGGACCTTGTTTAATATGCAGCTCCCTGGCTCCTTTCTCAGATATCCTGAGCCAGGCCCTTTAGAGGTGAGGCCTGGGAAAATGCAGTCTAGTAAGCCCACCAAGTGTGCCTTATGTTCTTTGAAGTTTGAGAAATCCTGACTTAGATAAATGAATGTTTGTTCAGTAGTAGCTTTAAGTCCTTTTCAGAAGCACTTAGTAAATTTTCTAAACCATGTATTGAGGCATCTTTAAAATCACGTTCTACAAAGCCTTTCTTCTGACTGATTCAGAATTAAGTATAGGAAGGTTTAAGCAATAAAGTGTGGGGGTAAATTTTTCTCATACTTCCTGTTACTTCATTAAGACTGTTGGCCTGCATATCAGACAGAATGATCCAAGAATGTTCTTAGCTCCTAACTCATCTTCCTAGCTGACCGAATAGGCACCTGTGGCCAGGGGAAATCTGCTGGCCTCTCTCACTGGGTTTCCCCTGGTTTGTGACATTACAGATGGACTGTGGTGGTCACTGCTATTATCTTGATAAAACATATTATGGGGCCGGCACAGTGGCTCACACCTGTAATTCCAACACTTTGGGAGGCTGAGGCGAGTGGATCACTTGAGGTCAGAAGTTTGAGACCAGCTTGGCCAACCCCGTCTCTACTTAAAAAATACAAAAATTAGCCAGGTGTGGTGGCACACACCTGTAGTCCCAGCTACTTGGGAGGCTGAGGCAGGATAATCCCTTGAACCTGGGAGGCAGAGGTGTGAGCCGATATCACGCCATTGCACCTGGGTGACAGAGGGCGACTCCATCTCAAAAAACAAAACATATGATGGGAGGTATCAGATGAGACGAAGAAACAGAAGGAGATGAAATTAGTGAAAATGAGAAAAGAGAAAAAGAGAAGAGAGGAGAGGAGGGAAGGGGAGGAGAGGGGAGAGGAGGAAAGAGAAGAGAGGAGAGTTGATTTTCTAATTGGAATAAACCCCCGTTGCATTGAAAGTATTCTGCATAAGCAAGGCCTTTAATGGAGTGAGGGTTGAAGGACTGGCCCAGAGGAACAAAAGGAAGGAATAAAGAAAGGTGACAAATCGAAGAAAAGAGCAAAGAGAAATAAGGATTGGCAAGAGCAAAAAGAACGTGAAGTACAAAGACTCCAAAGGAGTGAGGGTTTTTTTTTTTTTAACTTTGCAAACACTCCATTTTACTACACTTAATTAATCATAACACAGGAACATAAATGTTTAAAGGGTGAAATAAAATGTACAGAAATATAGTCATACTCAACAAAAATGAGAACACATAAATTTAACATAAGGTTGTCATCCCTGCAGTCTCCAAGCTCACGGGAGTCAGCATCTCCACTTCAATTCCTCCAGCCACAAGCAAGTTCATAGTAATGAAGCTCTTTCTTCATTCTGGCTGAAATCAGTGAGTGAAATGCAGGAGGAAAGAGAAAAAAATGTTCCAGAGAGAGAGGAAAAGGGCAGAGAAAAAGAGCAAGTATGACAGCGACAGAAATAACTTTATTCTCTCATGCTGGTGCCCTTCAGGCCAGGAAGTCCTCTGACGTGTCTAACTCAAATATCTCCAGGAATTCCAGCCAGTTTCATGATTTCCTGGGTCCATCCAATAAAAACTGTGACAATTTACTGATTCAAAATACTACAACATAAAAGAACAAAAATTTAAATAGAGTTCGACAGACCTTCTTTCTGAAATCTTGGATCTGCATGAAAGCAGAGTAGAGGCAGAGAATACACCAGGAACGAGAAAAATCTCTCCCCCTTTTCAACTATAAAAACCATCTGGATTTCCTGTCTCCTTGCCCCAAAGCCTTCTGCTATCAATATCTGGACATTTTGATCACGCTGCTTGAATCAACAGTGATTCAGGCCTATGTGGGGGGTGAAACTAATATAGTCCTCTGTTGGGGGAACTGAGGAATCATCATGTGACATCCTCAAGCTGACTTTATTCTCAGGCTTGACCTTCTGATGGTCTGTCTTGGTTCTGGTAACTGAGGTTTTGGGAAGCCGAAGGGCACCATTCTCTCAAATCTGAACTCTGCCCATGTCTCAGCTTCCACGTTGGGGGCCTTTTCATGCCAGGCAGGTTGCTGTTGCTGTCCCAGAATGACCAACCAGATGGACTTCCAGGACCTGTTTACATTTCCTTAGTGCATAGTTTCCTCCCCTGCCTGCTCTTGTACACACACGCTCCCTTTCACTGGACTTGTATAATGAGCAATTCTTCCTCTATGAAGCCCCGGAAGCTTATCAATCTCCAAATCCCACTTCTGTAGAGGCCCCCGAAGCTTGTTCGACTGGCCCCTACAGACACCCTTCTTCGCCTGCTTTGGGGACTGCATTTCAGTGGGCTGAGTCCTCCTTGGTTGACCAAAGCACACTGGGAAGGTTATAGCTGGTCTGTTGTGCCTTCAATGGATGGCAAAGGAAAATGGCTTAGATTCATGGTGGGCCTGTGGTTTGGCTACGGCTGCTTCAACCTTCCCTTGTATCCAAATCTGTGCGGTTTGTCCACCTTGGAAGTTTGTGTTTATCTCTGGGACAAACCAAACTAACTCCTGCCTTTTCCAAAGTTCTCAAATCCTTACAAGGCCATGGAGTGTTAGAAATGGATAAGGATATAAATTTCAGTGTCACATATCTGAGCTATATACTGACTCCTGTGGAACCTTGGCCAACAAACTTCATTCTCAGCTCTCTGTAACATGTGGCTAGAGTCTCACAGGAATGCGGTAAAGGTTCAGAATGATTGCGTGACATTCTTATCATAGTGTCTAGCACAGAGATACTGCGGAGGAAAAGCTGATGAATAGTTTCTGCCTTTCTGAAGTCCCCAGGGTTCCATAATTGTTCTTTGGAAGTTTTGTCATTGTTATAGAGGCAAACCTCAGAGAATGCCAAGGTAGGGAGACCTTCTCCCTTGTCAGGAATTCCACCCCCGCCCCCACCCAGTCTACAGTGCTGGCTCCCCATGTCCTTTGATCCTGGGAAGCCACTCCTATGGCCCAGTGGGTGAGGACATCATTCTTGTATCAGCAAAAGCCTCATCATACCTCGCAACTCCCAGTCCCCATGCCTTCTGCTTCTTTACTCCAAGACTATGGGAGAGCATAGAAAATACGATTTTATGAATGCTTGGAATTCAGACCCAGTATGTGACCTAAAGCATTTAGCGCCCTTTTATGCCATTCCTGAGAACTCCGATTATTGTAACCACATCTATTATAATTGATAACCCAAAAACTAATAGAAATACACTGTGTCTTCACCCAGAGAAGCTTGGAGGACCCCACGTGCAACCTAAGGCTACTTGCCCTATGTGGGAGAACACATTTTCCTTGACAAATGTCTGGCTGTAATTTGCTTTTCAATAGGTAGTAGATGCTCTCGGGCCTTGTAACTGGGCCACAGTAATCTGTGACGGGTCACGATTTATATCTGAGAGGGTATGGTCACCACCACCTCTAACCACCAGTGCATGTCCAGCAGCCCCTGAAGGGGCTGTGGGACTCCTGAGCCACCTGCTGTGTGTCCATAATTATGGTGTTGACTGATAGATTTCAACAAATAAATCCAATTCTGAAAGATTCTAAAAGCCACATTCAAGTGAATGAGCAGAGTACACGAATCAATTAATTGTGTCTATTTTGGTCACTTGAAGGAAAGGGACAATATTTCATCAACAGCCTTTAGGGTAGGGATGACAAGCACTAACATCTGGAATCTGAGATCACCCTGATATCTTGGAGAATGTGGAGGCTCAAACAATGAGCCACGTCCTGGTCAGCTGTTTCAAAATGGCCCCAATCCTTTCCCTTTCTTTATCCAGTGCCCTTTTAAGTGGAGCCCACGTCTCCACTCCTAGAATCCAGTCTGGTCCTGCAGTAAGAATGACCGCACCCCAGTTCCAAGCCCAGGCCTTGAGAGGCCTTGCATTTCTCTGTGTGCTCTCTTGGAACCCTGTAACTGTCATAAGAACAAGGCCAAGCTTGTCTGCTGGAGAATAGAAGACCACAGGGACTGGGGCCAGACCATTCATGAGAGGCCATCCTAGACCAGCTCCTCCCAGACAGCCAACAGCTGACTCCAGAAACATGAGATTCCAGCCCAGAAGAGTTGCCAGTGAGCTAAATGAATGTCCATTGTTTGATGTCACAGGGCTTTGTGTGTGTTTGTCTGCTTTTCTTACACAGTATTATTGTAGCAATACATAACAGATAAAAAAGGTAGCACCACATTATATCCCAATGAATCCAGCCATAACTACTGATCATGACCTTAAGATGTTTTTTCTCTTTTATAAGTTGCTCTTCCCACGTGTAGCTGATTGGGTCCAAGGCTACTGATTCCCTAACTATCTGTGGTCAAGGACCAGCTTTTTATTTACATATTCTTTTGTCCTATTTCTGTTTTGTTTTTACTTCTTATTTGAAATAATTATGGATTTATAAGAAATTGCAAAAAAATCAAATAATACAGGGAGGGCCAAGAATTTTTTTCTTTTTCCCCAATCCATTGTGGATCAAATATTTTTGTAAAATCAAAAAAGAAAGAGAGAAAAAGAAAGAAATAAAAGGAAGGAAGGAAGGAAAGAAAGAAAGAAAGAAAGAAGAAAAGAAAAGAAGGAAAGAAAGACAGACATACAGAAAGAGAAATAAGTTACCGGGAAGATGAAACAAAATCTTAAAAGATGTGTAAAGTATTAGTCCAAATTCTTTATGATTAGATTAAAAGGAATAGACATAAAGTTACACACATTTTTATGAAAATTTCTAAATGCTTATTTTGGGTTTGTACATGTAGCTCATGTTTTGTGGCTTGGTCCCAATCCACAGACCACTTCTAAGTAGTATTACTTTCAACTTTTCTGGAGATGAGAAATGGAAACTAAGCTTAAGTACAGTGGGAATAATTTTGGTCTCAAATGAACCTAAGGTCTTTCACAGAGGACATTTTTACAATATATTTTACCCTAAGTGCTATAAAAGAGTGCTTTTGTGGTTATCTAACCCTGGATGATGGGAAGAAAAAACACAAAATACATTTCAGCCTTTATACAGGAATTTTCCTTACTGATTTTCTTTCTTCTCTTCATCACTAAAACAAACAACAAAAACAAAACACAAACACTGGCCAAGCGCCGTGGCTCACGCCTGTAATTCCGGCACTTTGGGAGGCTGAGGTTGGCAGATCACTTAAGCTCAGCAGTTCGAGACCAGCCTGGGCAACATGGTGAGACCCCATCTCTATAAAAAATAAAAAAATTAGCCAGGCATGATGTGTGCACCTATAGTCCCAGCTACTTGGGAGGCTGAAGTGGGAGGATCACTTGAGCTTGGGAGGTTGAGGCTGCAGTGAACCTTGATGGCACCACTGAATTCCAGCCTGGGTGACAGAGCAAGACCCTGTCTCAAAAAAAAAAAAATACAAAAAATACAAAAAACACAATGCAAGGCCATGCCAGCGTTGAGGTTCAGATATTCAATATGCTTGCCTCTAAACAATGTAAATCAAAATGAATGTATTACTAGCTAATATGCCCCTACGCCCCTTATGAAAGTTTTAGAGTTTTTCATTTTTTTGGTTTAAATTTCCATTGAGAGGTAGACCCTAATGTCCTGCCTTCTGCCTTTCCTGGATCTTGGGGAAGTAAGCTCCCAGAGA
Organism: Theropithecus gelada; assembly: GCF_003255815.1. Lineage (NCBI taxonomy): Eukaryota > Metazoa > Chordata > Mammalia > Primates > Cercopithecidae > Theropithecus > Theropithecus gelada. The sequence continues at coordinate 122,358,460 of NC_037682.1, read as the reverse complement.
AAAGTCCTCCGCTTCCAAGATGATTCAATGTAGAGATGAAGTGGAAACCTCGTTTTGTTCTAAAAGGCAGGAGAGGGAGAGGAACTTTAAAAGATCTGGCTGCAGACCAGGCTGCTGAGGTTGGTACAATATCCCAACTCATTAAGATGATTCTCTGATATCCATGACTGCTCCCTCTGACAATTCCCCCAGCGTGGGAAAGACAGCCCACAGCCCACACATGAGAGGCACATCATCCACACCATGCATCAGGTCCCTCCTCAGGGAGAGCCTGTCAAGGAGTGGGCACAACGACAGTGGCGGAAGTGAGGGCAGGTTACTTGTGTCATTTTTCTCTTTTCCTCTTTGTCCACTTACCTAATATATGGCCACCGTTCCCTAAGTGTTACAGAAGAGTATTTAATTTGGTGGGACCATGCAAAGGGATAAGAGGAGGGCAGAGATCACTTGCAAATCATGGAAAGCTCACCCCATTTCCACCCCTGTGCACCGTTTTTCTGCATCTGTTCCTAGCTCTTTCCAATCCCTTCTCCAGGAAAAGGCAAATCTGATCACAGCACTATTACGTTTCCAAAGCATTTGAAGTCTTCCCGTTGATCTTAGAACAAACCTTCAAGGTCATAGTATGGTTTCTATGGTCCAGCATGGCTGAGCCCCTAAGAACATGTCATCTTCAGGCCATCTCAAGTGCCTCACTCACTTGGGCACCTTCATATTGGTCTTTTCTCCCTCAGACTTAACAAGCTCCTTCCCACATCTGGATCTCCACCCCATCCTCAATCACACTCCTTTTCTCCTAACTTCCCATGTTTCATTTCTCAGCCTTCAACTCCCAAAGTAAATTAAACCCCCGACATCAGTTCTGAGCTCTTTTGCCCCCATCCCACCACAGACACTATCGCAACTGTACAACTGTAGGCATATCATTTTGTGTGTGATTTCTGTTTAGTTTTTTTTGTTGTTGTTAACCATGCTCTCTAGCTTGTACACACCTTGCTGTTATCTTGGCTTCTCTACTTGACAACTCTAGCCTTACACTTTTGATAAAACCAGTGATGCATTGGTTGTCAATATAGTGACCACCTGCAAAACTTCTGAAATATCCTCTGTAGAGAAGCCCCAGTATGGCTGTGTACCCATTGTATATGCCCTTTTAGAGAGAGCCCCCTAAAGTACCTTGTTTGTCAAAAAAGAGACCTTCCAAAATGACTCAGTTGCCTTGCTCTTTCCTTCACCATCAGGACGATGAGCGCCAACTCTATGTCGAGACATTCCCCAGTCCTAGTTGCTTCCAACATGGAGGAACTAAAAGACAAAGTTGAACAGATATTTATTCTCTCAGCTACAACTTGAGTGGCTGCTCAATATTTAAGTCAAAGGAGAATCCCTACAGTCACGCATCAAACTTCAATTACTAGGTTTCATTTAGAATACCTGCTTATCCACACTAAGCCCTCACCCACAGACACACCTCCTTTGTCCCTCATAGTTGAAGTCCGTTCAGAATATATACCATAAATGTATTTAAAATAGTGTTCATGTGGAAAGAAATGAGTATAATTTTGAATTCATACTTGCTATTGTCATTTTGAGTTTTTAGTAAAAATTATTTTTTCAATAATTTTTAATATTGTTAATGTGATATTAATATTATCACATGTGATAAAACTGGCCAGTATTCAGCACAATGTTTTGGTCAATGTATTTTAGTGAACATTAATTTTCCATTTAAAAAATTCAGATTACAACTACTATTTCTGTAGAGTCTCATGATGTTAAACACTATTGAACCTGCAGTAGCATCAATTCATGAAACAGGTCAGACATCACCAAACCTACCAGGATTCTTTCATTTATGATACATCTGTTAGTTAGAGGCTTAAACAGTTAGCCATTTTGTCATAGAAGAATATATTAAGAAACTGCATGTAAATATAAACAGGGATTCTCTTGTGACATCTCCTTTTTGGAGGGCTGAGAAGGCTGCTGCTTCCTGCCATGATGGGGTAACAAAAATTGGGCTTAACTGACCATAATAAACAATCAGAAAACTAAACAAAATGTATGAATTAACTGTTTTCAGACATTAAATAACAAAAACAAAAAATAATAATTGCTGAAAGAAGATAAAATTTCTGGAGGAAATTTCTAAACTGCATTCAGGAAGGGTAACCCTAACAATATGTAATAGCCTTCATGAATCAAGGACAGAATCAAGAGAGAACAGAATCAAGAGAGAACAGAGTTCAAGAAACCTTTGACTACAGAATGTTGTAGGAGGAGTTCCAGAAAGGAGGAAACTAGCCTGGCAATCCTAAAATATTAACTTGGTGTTTACAAAAAAGTTTGCCAACCCTTGCCCTAGAAATGAAAACCACAGTTTATAAAGTAATAGTTTTACTGGATGAAAGTAACAACAGATTAGACACTGTGGAAGAAAAGATCAGTAAACATGAAGACAATAATAGAATCTATGTAAAATAAAGCATCCAGAGAAAAAAGACTGCAAATAAAATAAACAGAGCCACAGTGATCTGGGGACAATATTTAGTGGTCTAATGTACATGTAACAGGAGTAGTAGAAAGAAAGGGAAAAGAGAATAAAGGATAAAATTATTTTAAAAATATAATGGCTCAAGTTTTTAAAAATTTTATAAAAACTATAAACTGAGAAATGAAATAAGGTCAATTAATTCCACACAGAACAAACACAAAGAAAACCTCACCGAGGCGTACTGTAATCAAATTGCTTAAAACTGGCGCTAAAGACAAAATATTAAACAAACATTAAACACTGCTGGAGGAAAAAGAAGTCACTTTATGTAATAAGAACTAGAGCAGGGAACTATGCAAGCTTTAAATCAATAGAATAACATCTTTAAAGTACTAAAAAGAGAAAAGAAGCTACATTCAGTTAAAACAGTCTCTAAAAATGAAGACAAAATAAAATCTTTCGCAGACAAACAAAAACTGAAAGAATTCATTACCAATAAATCATTTCTATATGAAATATTGAAACAAGTTGTTTGGGCAGAAGGAAAACAATGACAGATGAAAATGTAGACTTACACACACACAAAAGAGCACTTAAAGAGGTCAATATTTTCTTTTTTCTTTTTAATTTCTTTATCAGATAAATGAATGTTCAAAGCAAAAAGAAACCAACGTATAATGGGATTTTATAATATACGTAGAAGTAAAATGTATGATCACAACAGCACAAAGAACAGGAGGGGGAATGTAAGGACATTCATTTCATTTTTTACATTACACAAGAAATAATATTATTTCAAGGCAGTCTATGATAACTTAAGTGCATATTATAAACCCTAGAACAACCATTAAAAGAAAAGTAAACAAGATATATAGCTAATAAGCCAACTGTGGATATAAATGGAATAATAGAAAATTTATCTTTTATCCAAATAGTAGCAGAAAATGATGAAATAAATCTAAAGAACACGTGAAACAAATACAAAACAAGTAGCAGGATGATAGGCTTCAAACCAATTATGTCAATAATTATATTAAATGTAAATGGTCTAAATGCATAAAGAAAAAGGCAAATATTATCAGACTGAATACACAAGCAATACCAAACTACATGATGTCCACTAGAAATCTTTTAATATCAAAAAATAGATGTGCTTTAAAAACATGTCATGCAAAAATTAACCATAAGGAAGCTGGAGATGCTGTATTAATATGAAACAAAGTAGAACAAAAGGTATTACCATGAATAAAGAATGGCATTTCAAAATAAAGGGCTACAGAATTATACATTTTCAATTCCGGCACAATTAAAATGAATTTTCTTATGGTATTTCTATTATCAAGCATCCCAGCTGATTAAAGTTAAGCCCTGTTTCAGCTACTTTGCACTTGAATTTTTAAAAACTAGAAAGTAGATTACATACTCCTTTCCTGTTCCAATCCTACTTTCCAGTATATACAACTTTGTTTGTCACTCTTTATCTAATTCCTTTTATTTATCTAAAGTTCTCTTCAGTCCTTCTCTTTTATTCTTCAGTTGCTATCTTGATCCAAGCAGACTGATATCTTAATTTGAGTTCTGTTTTGTCTTACGTTACTTCTACCTGTGGCAGAGTCTGCAAATTGTCCACCAATATCATTTTATCCTTCTTCCTTTAATAGCAGAACTCCTGTCTTTAATCTGGGAATATTGGTATCCAGTGGAAGGCTAACTTTCGAGCCTTGCCTGGCTGTGTGGCCATGTGACAAAGCTCTGTCATTTCCTGGTTGTGCTTTAAAAGGAATCTGTATGTGAGCTTCATGCTTCTGTCCATCTTCCCACTGGCTGAGAAACACTTGTGATAAAGTGGCTGAGATTCCTTTTTTTGTTTAAGCTCTATATTACTGGGTGGCTGTCTTTGTAATAGCAGCTTAGAATAAATCCTAACTAATACTGTATAGTACCTCTTTAATTTTCTTTGCCCAAGAAAGCTGATAAATTTGCATAGTAACTCAAATTTCTCCTGCAATCCCTGTATTATCCCTATTTAAAGAAAACAATGAGAAATTGCTGTTACTTTTTAAACTGGGAACAAGGACTCTGAGAAAAGAATCCAGCCCCTACTTTTACTCTTGCTAACTTTATCCATGATAGAGTCAACTTATTTCTTTAAAACACATGCAGGTGATTGTTAGTCTCTAAAGAAGTGAAGACCCCCTAGAGAAAGCTGTTAATGTGACTTCTCAGTAAAAGAAAACAATAGGCACATATAGATTCCGGTGTCAATTTGTTAGGCTCAGGATGAGCCCCCTCATCCTTCTCAACCTCTCCAGGCTGCCTCATGAAAGGGGAAGGGTGTGCCTGTTCTCCACACTACACAGGCTTTCCTAAGCCTGGCCCCACACCTAGCTTCTTCTGGGCTGCAGATTTTCTTTCCTCCCAGCTTCAGCTGCTCCTGTTTTCCTGTTTCTAACACTCTCCTTTTGTCCTCAGGAGTCATTATGGAGACATAACTAACCATCAGTCTCTGTATATAATCAGGATTAGAATAATTAAGGTAATATGAAGGGTTGGAAATTTGGAACACTCAGCAAAGCTGAACTGGATTCCTACTATCAAGTTATTTGAATCCTTTCAAACAGCCAGTGGGATAGCCTGTAGAGCCTCCCAGCCCCTGCCTAACCTCTGGAAAAATCTCGTTGCAAAACAAACACTACTGCAGATTAAAACCAAGATTCTCAGGAGGGAACCGCTTAGCATCAACATGTTGCCTTGCTTACGTTAGGCCATCTCTGCTCTGGTGCCGGGATGGAGAATAATTGCCAGGATTGTGTGGAGGCCCCATCATTTTGCTTTCTCTGAAGCAGCTTTATCAGGAACGAGCCCCAGGGTGGCATTACTTAATCAATAGCAGAGATACAGAGAGAGAAAGAGAGTTCACAATAAACTGATTGCTGCATCTGGTTTCCTATGAGCAGTTACAAGACCAGTGAAAGTCCTCTAATCTCATCAAGCAACCAGACAGATTGATTTTGAGTTCATTAATAGCTGCTGGGGTGAAGGAGAGAGAAAGGAAAAAGAGGAAATGAATGCATCATTGGGATCTACACCCTTAATGCAGATCAAGAAGCTCTTTCAAAAACCATTCCTGGCTAGGAGAGAGCACTGAGCAAGGATCTGGTGCCCGGCCTGGAACCACAATTAACACCCAAGGCCTGGCCTGGAACCACAATTAACACCCAAGGCGACAATTAACACCAAGGACCAAGGAGTAACATCTTCCAACCAGGAAACCACATGTTTTCAATTCATCTGCAAAGCACCCAAAATACAAGTGAAAAGAAAACTCCTGTGTTATTTATGCAGATATTTTGTTTACATGATATCAAATAGCTTTCATCCAAATATTTGGCACCATTTACATTTATAGAAGTGCTTTAGCAAACTCAGAGCTACCGATCAGCCTTACCCACCAAAGGGAAAAAGAAAACAAACTGAGACTATGCCTAAAAAGAACATGAAATAACAATAAGTCAGTTTGATTTTGGATGTAGGTGCTTCTAACTCAGCTAATTCAGAATTGGTAGAGGGCAGGCATATCTAGACTACATTGTCCCTCCAAGCTCTTTTTATTCCCTTCTCTGATAACCAACATGCTAATGTTGGGAAGAGCTAGCGACCCATCAAAAAGTGGATATTTTTGATACAGGTGTCTTGTTGCTTTATAGAACAGGTATATTCCTTGAAGGCTGTATACAAATTGATTCAATAGTAAAATACACAGAAGTGGCCAGTTTTACTTAGAGGAATTACAATCCTTTTATGAATAGATAACTGTCTCCTAATATATCAAGTTTTTAATACTAAATTTTAAAATACTGTGCTTTCTTGCAGCAGTCACAACTGTTTCCTGTCAGTGTGAAGTTCAGTCAAAGGCAAGCAAGGTGCTTTCACACAGGCCGTTAAGACTTTTACAGCAACATTTTAGCAGCGACATTTCTCTGTGCTTTTTCTTTCTCAGTAGTCCATGGTAACTTATGAGACTCCTTTATGAGCTACACAAATATTTATTGACTATCTATTATGGGCTCAGCATTGAACTATTATTGGTGATATAATAGACACTCGTGTGGGCATGGTTTTTCACCTGCAACGACACAAGGCTGCTAATGAGTGTTGTGAAATGTGTTAGCTTCAAAAGGTATGGGCTGTTAGAACTTGGATGAGTAGGGTCTGCCCTGGGAAGGAGAGGTAAGTTATTCCAGCAGAACCAACAGTTGAGTACAACCTGAGGGGAAAGAGCAAGGTGTGTTTGAGGAGCTCAAAGGTGTATGGTAAGCGTTTAGGGAGAAAGGCAGAGAGCAACTGGATTTGTGGCCACGAAATGTGCAGGGGGACAGCAGCTGCAGCACTCACAGGGAATGTGGATTGATGTAGATACTCCAGAGAGGACGAGGAAGGCCCAGAAGACTTGTTCACAAAAGTCGTAACAGATGAGGTGAGAAGATATATATATATATATATATATATATATGTATGTATGTATGTATGTATGTATATGTATGTGTATATGTGTGTGTGTGTGTGTGTATATATATATATTTTTTGAGACAGAGTCTCGCTCTGTCACCCAGGCTGGAGTGCAGAGGCGCAATCTCGGCTCACTGCAAACTCTGCCTCCGGGTTCACGCCATTCTCCTGCCTCAGCCTCCCAAGTTGCTGGCACTACAGGCACCCGCCACCACGCCCAGCTAATTTTTTGTATTTTTAGTAGAGACGGGGTTTCACCGTGTTAGCCGGGATGGTCTCGATCTCCTGACCTCGTGATCCGCCCACCTCGGGCTCCCAAAGTGCTGGCATTACAGGCATGAGCCACCGCGCCCGGCCCAGAAGAGACCATTTTGATGGTAGACTGGAGAACCCATTGTGGGTGGAGCATGGAAAAGAAGGTTAAGATACTTGATGGAAGACGCTGCAGCCGCTGGGGAGATGCACAGTGATGAACCTGTGTGCAGTTGGCTCACATCTTTTGTGGGTCACCCCACCCACCTTGTGCTTCCTACTACTCAGAGCCCAGTCGGGCTTCCCCAGTCCTGACCCAGCTTGGTGAATGAGCCGGGTCATCAGATCCTCCCTTTCTCCCATTTATGAGGCCCTGTTAGGAAGGCAGTGATGTTGCTGGGCCATTAAAAGGGTAAAGACAGTAACAACAACCGTGAAACTAAACCAGGTACGTTCTAAATCTTCTGTGAAGTAGACACAATTTTTCCTTGTAGAGAGGAAAGTTTTAGATAAATAGCAAAGAATCAGTAAATAATTCAGCCTATGACCTTGATGCGTATTGATTCCTGCAGCTGTTTATCTTTCTCTAGGCTACACAGGAAAGAAAAAGCCCTCCAAAAAAAAAAACAAAAACAAAAACAAAACCAATTACCACTTAATTATAAAATTGCCTGGCTCGGAGAGCCTTCTGGTTACCTTCTGAACACTACGCGGAGGTAAGTTAATCTCTGTAAACCACCCAGCCTGACCAAAGCTTCTGTTTAAAAATTTTAAAGACAAGCTTTGTTATTCTCTGGTGTGGATGAAAACATAAAAGAAAGAAACATCCAGATATTCTTCTCATTTTCAGACACGTTGTATATTCAGCCATTCAAATGACTTGAATGGCTGCTTATTTCTCACCTATGCGATTTGAATACAGGTTGATTCTAGCCACAGGGGAACCAGATACATTAAACATTTGGGGTGCATATGTGAGATGCAGTAAGCCCTTGATCCATGTCTGGGGATAGTAACAGTGATAGTTAGATAGATAGTTAGAGGGAAGTTAGTTAGATAGTTACATAGAGGATAGTTACATAGACAGATAGATAGATAGAGGGAAATGGTAATAATTGCTGGGGTGGCTGTAGTGGCAAAGCTTCAGATTGGGCCGCGAGGGCAGAAGGAAAAGGACGTGTCGTTGTTTGTTGTTGTGTTTTTAACACAAATGATTTATCCTTCAACCTCAGTTTGGATAAAAGTTAGGATACTAAATACTAAAGTCAGCTCTGGTTTCCTGGTTTCACCAGTCACTCCTTAGATGTTGAGAATTTCTCACCATGAGCGTCCACAGCCACTCTGAGCATGAGGCTTGATCATGGCGGTGAGTTGGTGAGGAAGTCACCAACTGGAATGTTGGAGTCTGAATAGACACCCTTAGCCCAGCTTGGCCTCTCTTTTTGTTTTTGTTTTTGATTCAGAGTCTTGTTCTGTCGCCCAGGCTGGAGTGCAGTGGTGCGATCTCGGCTCACCACAAGCTCTGCCTCCCCAGCTTGGCCTATTTCTTTATACTTAATACCTTAGCTCATGGTCGATAAAAATGCTTGGCTAGCAAACAGCCAGCCATATTAGAAAGTGGACAAAAGACTTGAGTAAACATTTCTCCAAAGAAGGTATGCAAATGGTCAATAAGTACATGAAAAAAAAAATGTTCAACATCACTGATCGTTAGGGAAGTGCAAATTAAAACCACAAGATACCACTTTATACCCAGGAGGATGGCTACTATCAACAATAATAATAATAATAAACAGAAAATAAGTGTTGAGGAGGATGTATAGAAATTAGGACCCCTATGAACTACTGATGGGAACGTAAAATGGCATAACTGCTTGGAAAACAGTATGGAGGTTCCTCAAAAAATTAAAAATAGAATTACTATATGATCCAGTAATTTTCCTTCTGGGCATATACCTAAAACAGTTGAAAATAGGGATCCTAAGGGATATTTGTACACCCATGTTCATAGCAGCATTATTCACAATAGCCAAATGGTGAAAGCCACTGAAGTTGTGTCCTTTGACAGTTGAATGGTTAAACAAATATACCTACAATTAAATACTGTTTAGTCTTAAAAAGGAAAGAAATTCTGACACACATTGCACCATGGATGAATGTGAATACACATTACGGCATTAAGGACATTATGCTATGTGATAAAAAGCCAATCACAATAAGATAACTACTATAGGAGTCCACTTACATGAGGTGCCTAAAGCAGTAGAAGTCAGAGACATGAGGTACCTAAAGCCGCTGAAGTCACAGAAACAGAAAGGAGAAGAGTGGTTGCTAGGAGCTGGGGAAAGGGGGAATGGGGAGTTGATAAATGGGTGATTAATGGCTTTCAGCTTTGTAAGATGAAAAGACTTCTGGAGATTGGTTACACAACAATGTGAATGTACTTAACACTATTGAACTCTACACTTAAAAATAGTTAATGTGAAAAATTTTATGTTACATATATTTCACCACAATTAAAAATTTTTTTAAAAAGCTGGAAATTAGTCATTTTCAACAAGAATATGAACAGAACCATGCAGCTCTATCTCAGCCCTTCTTCCAAGAGCTGATTTGCTGAAAGACTTCGAACATCTAAGTGTTCTCGTAGTTCCCCACTTTCTAAAATATGATGGACAATAATACCTAATTAATATCTCATTAAGAGGTTGGGATTGAGAGAAGCCATTTAGACCAAGAAAAGCATACAACCTGTCACAGAGACCTGCCACCTGCCTCTAAATCAGGAAGGAAAACTGCAGCTCACACATTCACCTCTGGTGCTGGGGGAGTGCTGGATTCCTGAGTCACCTGTTCCTGCGGGGTCATTGATAAAATCTCCCTCTCTTAATAATGCGCTCTCACCTTTCTTTAGCACACGCCATGCCGGCACACACATAACTGCATATCACAGGGAGGTTTGTGCCACTCTCCCATCCTGTCATTGTGGACGCTGGGGTACACACATGGGGCTTGAACCCACATCCTGTGAAGCCAAGTTCAGAGGACATACTCTGCTCTCAACCTTCCATCTTTCTTCACGACTGTTGCTCATGTCTAGAGGAGCTTGCTTTCTTTCCTTCCTTCCTTATTTCCTTCTTCTTTAAATATCCACACTCTACCCATCCTCTAGACATGATTCAACTCTTTCCTTCACTCCTGACCTCCCTGCCTTCCCCCAACTTTTGAAGCCTCTTCCAATATCATTTCAATATCCCGCTCTGACCATTGCCTCCTTTATCCCTTAATCCCCTCTCCCCACATGCCGCCTCTCACTTGACAGGCTCCTGACTTCCTTGTTGTCCTTCAAATGTAGCAGGCACATTCCAGCCTCTGGAACTAGGCCCTCAGTGATGTTTCCTCTGCTTGGAATGCTTTTCCATCCAATGACCACCTGGCCAATCTCCTTCAGAAACTTCCCTGACCACTCTATGTAAAATATCAGTCCATCACCCTCACCCTTTGAACCCCTGACCACTTCATATCAGGTAGAGATTACTGCTGTCCACCGTATGCATCACCATTTGATGTATCAAATATTTTACATATTCACTTATGGCCCATCCCTCCCCACAAGAATGCAAGCTCCATGAGGCAAAGAATTGTGTTCTACTCATTGCTGCATCAGGGTTTGGTGCTCAGTGGGTTCTCAGAAATATGTTGGAGTGGATGAATGAACTCCTACAGTTTTATACACAGTCTAGCACAGAGCTGTGTATAACTCTGTATTGTTTACAGTATGTTCTGAGAAACAATAGCTCTACGGGGTGTTAATAGTGGTTATGCAGGGAAAAAAAGCTTTTTCCTTCCAACCTAATTTGGCAAAAGCCCAGTTAAAGGAATGTTTTTCCTTCAAGACTCCTGAGACCCTTTCATATTATGCTTTGACATATTGATGTGGTCCCGGAGCTCTGGGGAGCAGGCACCCTGTCCAGGACTCTCCCAGCTGCATGCCCACAGTGATAATTTTGGAGGGGCGTCTGCAAAACACTGCTGACATGCTGTGTGGTGTTAATGACTTCTGCCTGCTGGTGAATTTCTTCCTCCTCTGTGGCCTTAAATTCTCAATCTCTTTATGGTTAAGAACAGGGTTCTGATTGGCCAAAGGCTTGTTTTGATGGTAGGATTTTAGTCTCAAAGAGACACTCTTGGTTTTGTTTGATTCCCATTCACTCAAAGGTATTCTGCTCCATAGAAACACTGGCCATGCCCCCTCAGCACATGCATTCCATCTGGTAATCAGGAAAACTGCTGAAAATAGGGGAGACCCTAAGCTTAATAAAACTGAAAGCTCCAAACCAAACAGAGCCCTCGTGCCTTGCTTGCCACTACAGCACAAAGCAGGAGTTGGTGGGAAGCATGACCAAGAGCCAAGTTTCTTCTCCACGGTTAGGAAGGAGCCACCAGAGATGCGTAAGAGACTCCAGGACTGAGCTATGGAGCCACACAAGTGAGAAATCCAAATGCTTACCCTCAGAGTTCAGCCAGACGTCCAAGCTCCCTGCCTCAGGAACCCCCGGGGGCTTGGTCCTTGCTGGGCACCCATCCCTGCTTAGCCCTTCACAGCCATCAGCGGGGAGCCCACTAGATGGCAACCTCATGTCAGCTGTAATGAAAGAGTGGTAGAGTCCGACAGAGAGATTCTAAGCAGTTAATATTTATTGAGTGCTCACCTTGTGTCTGGCATAGTTAGAAGCTTTTTCACTCCTTATTCATTTGATCTGCATAATAGTTGTGAAATTCATATTATATCCCTGTTTTACAAATCTGAAAACTGAGACTCAGAGAGGTCACAGTAATAATTTGCTCAAGGTCACATGGCTAGTAAGTTATGCAGCCCGACCTCCTTGCTGGAAGACAAGGTTTACTATACCCAGCAGTACCTGAGAGACAGTGAGAACAGAAGCAGAGCTCTGAGAGGCGCAGAACTGGCGAGGAGTGGAGTAGAGGATGGAGATGCAGAAAGCAGGTCATTCTGCTTCTCTGAACATCTACATTCTACTCTCTTGAGCCCAGATGAGAGTCCTGGAACTTGTCTCCAAAAAACAGAAGGCAAATAGCAAAAATTGGGGGGACTGTATTAAACCCTGGTGAGAAAATCCTAACTTTGCAAAAGGAGTCAGGAAGAAGGTAGGGATATAGAGTGGAGAGTCTTTCAGTTTTCAGCTTTCTCAGATGACCCATTGACTTCTCAACGCAACACAACCCTAGGTCCAAGCATCCACCTGGGAGACTTGGTGAAGAGGAAACAACTTCTTTGGAATGAGGCTGAAATTTAGGACGGCGGCATTTACACAATCAGTAATGGTTCCATGGGTTCCTAACATATGCTAAGGTTTTTCCAGGAACCACTGGCTAGGAAGCATTTTTGCTACTAAGGAATATGCAAAATGGCCCCCACTCTCAAGTAGCCTACAGCAGGATTGGGGGAATGGAAGGCAAAGTCTCGAGTGGACACCTAACAACACAAGAGAAGATACAGAGAATGCGGAGATGATAAACACTAAAAGCTTTTAGCTAAGTGTGTCCAGGTGTTGCAGGAAGTTCTCACATAGGAGGTCACAGGCATCACAGCACATTCGGAAAAGCATGGGAAGCAACAGCAGGCAGTGAGTGTACCTGAAGGGCTACACAGAAAAGCCGCACAGAGACAGAGGGGAGAGGCCAGGCCACTGTGCTGGGCTTCTAATGCTAGTTTAAGACATTTGGACTTTAACCTCTAAGGGCCACAGACTTACAAACAAGAAAGTAGCAGATCAGAGGGTATATTTAATGAGTTCAAAATGATTGCAGGATGCAGACAGGATGGCCCTAGGGAGAAGAGGCTTGGACACACTCATGGAAGGGTTTGCAGGAGTCTAGTCAATATGGGTTCTTTTCTCCTGTTCAGTACTCATTTCCCCTTCTCCTAATGGGCTGACTGGGCCTGGATTTTCCTTTGGGATCCATTTCCTGTCCATCTCAAGCCCTGTGTTTTGGGAGGAGCTGATTCCACTCCCACTTCCTTTGAGAGACAGATGTGAGGCCCAGGCCTGGTTAGGCAGAATGGTCCTACCCACACAGAGTGGTAAACAGGCCCCATCTCAAGGTGGCCCTGTGAGAGTCAGCTCTTGTGTTTTTCCAGGAACCACGGGCTAGGAAGCATGTTCTTGGCATGGAGGATGCCAGGTGGGGGTTAAAGCACAAAGAAGCAGGTGGTCTCTTGCAATGCTGGGGAAAGAGGAATGACACTGGAACAGGGCATGGGGAGCAAGATTTCCAAAGTAACGGAGCCCCTGGATTCAACCGTGTCTGATATGTGCTCTGGAGAAGAACACTCAAACCAAGTAGAGGCTGCAGATGGTCAGACATGGTGAGGAACAGTGCTCTGATAAGGTGACACTGGCCATCTTTCCCATCTTCTCTCCTTGGGAGCTCTCTGTATAACCCAGCTGGTCTATAGTGAAGTACACTAAGGAGTGAGAGCTACGGGGGCGTGCAGCAAGAGGGAAGAGCAGAGCGCAGCCCTTGGCCACGCGTGCTCACGATGCCTGAGGGGCAGCAGGAAGGCCAGTTTGGCTGGAACTGGCTGAGCAGGAGGGAGAGTGGCAACCGGGAGTCAGGCCATGCAAAGCCTTATCATCCTTTTAAAGGAACTGAAGTCTACTCTCAGAATGGATGGAAGTCATTAGAGAGTTTTGATTTGAGGAGTGACATGATGCAACTCATGTTTAAAAGGGTCACTCTGGTCAGAGTGCTGAGAATAGACCAGACAGGACAAGGGTAGGGGGTAAGGAGATGAGTTGAAAGGCAGGAAATACCCCCCTGGGCTGCAGCCAGTTTTCTCTGAGATTCTGTCATTAGAAGTCAGGGTCTGGAGTAGGATGATGGCTAGAAAATGAGATGGAAGGGAGGGCTGAGCAGGAACAGTGACAGAAGAGTGGGCACACAGAGGAAGAGGGCAGGGGAAAGAGTGTATGAGCTCTTGGCCAGGCTCAGGAAGGGAGTACATACTGAAGCCAGCCACCTCCTCTCTCATCTCCATTCTGCCAGCCCGGTTTCTTCTTTCTTTTCCCCACGGAGTGCTGAAAATCAGAGCATGCTCAAACATCCATTTGAAGGGAACCTTGGCCGTGGAAGAGGACAGAGGCGCGTGTAAATTCCAGCTGTAAATATGAAGCCCCCGTCAGTTCTATAGCTCAGGGATCCTCCATTGAGGTCAGGAGGCTTCTCCTGCACAGTGGAAGAGTCGGAAATTGATCTTACTTTTAGCATTTACCAGGCATTCTCTGAGGAGGCCGCTTCATCAGCCTCAGGGTTTGTCTTTGCAAAAGACAACTTGTTCTTCCTCTTCCCATCCCCAGCCATGCTCCTGCTGCTCCCAACTGTCCTTTGTTTCCTAGTGTTAGTTTTGAGTGTGCACATCTTTTTCCAGGCTTTCTTACTGGCACTTGGACCCCAGAACCCATCTCAGCATTTGGCATACAGGGCATACTTATTTATACAGGGCATACATATTTATTCATTTGGCATACAATGAATAAATATCTGTTGAATGCTGTGGAATGAATAAGTTATTGTCATTGATTGCCAACCACCTCATTCTTTAACATCACCTCACATCTGCTCTGGGTCCTGAGAAGAAGCCAGATTTCAGCCCAAGGAGGTGTGTGAAAGATACTCTTAATCTTACCTCCCACAACTCCCTGCTTGAGGAAACTAGACCACAACCCCTGCTCTTCTTGACCTGTGACAAATGCAGATGCATACTTTTGTCTCAAACACTATCTAATTCAAAGGCTTTATACTAATTGCTATGGGGCTACAAAACTGTGGAAAGACCCCCACCTTCTAGAAAACAGGGCTAAACAAGGCTTCAACAGACTGGCAATTAGAGGACTTGACTTCTAATCCCTGTTCTGCCAATGAGCTGACTTTTGCAATCTTGGATAAGGTATTCCCATTCTGAGATCTCTGTTTTCTAATCTATATAACGAGAGTGTTGGGAGGGACAATCTCCAGGCCATTTTCAATTCAGGTATTTTATGATTAGAAATGAAGTAAAATCTGAGGCAATGAGATACAGGAGATATCACAGCAAATGGGAGGTAGGACAATGACTTACATAAGAGCAGAGCCTTGGAGTCAGGATGGGAATTATAATAGCACCACTCTCATTTGGTTGTGTAAACCAAGAGTATCTGAGACAGGTTTCAATCAATTTAGAAAGTTTATTTTGCCATGGTTAAGGATGTGCCCATGACGTGGCCTCAGGAGACCCTGACAACATGTGCCCAAGGTGGCTGAGGCACAGTTCTGTTTTATACATTTTAGGGAGACATAAGACATCAATCAATATATGTAAGATGTACATTGGTTTGGTCCAGAAAGGTGGGACAGCTCGAAGTTGGGAGGGGGCTTCCAGGTCATAGCTAGATAAAAGACAAATGGTTGCATTCTTTTCCGTTTCTGATTAGCCTTTCACTGAATACACAATTTACAGGAATAGTCACTTATGCCTTAAACTGGCTTAGTGAAACGATAGGGCAAAGGACGCAATCAGACAGGCATTTGTCTCATGTGAGCAGAGGGATGACTTTGAGTCCTGTCTGTACTTTGTCCACAAGGAATTTCCTTATGGTCAAATTGTGAGGGAGGTATGTAGCTTTCTTATCTTAGTAGCTATCCTTTTCAAAAATAGAATGGAAGGCAGGTTTGCCCTAAGCAGTTCCCAGCTTGACTTTTCCCTTTGGCTTAGTGATTTTGGGGTCCTGAGATTTATTTTCCTTTCACAGTTGTTAGTAAGAGTAAATGAGTTAATGCATGTTAATATGGCAAAGTACTTAACTGTAGTAGAACCTCAATACCTTATCATATCTGATGACCAAGTCAATAGTCCATAGCAGTGCTGTCCAATAGAACCTTCTATGCTCCACATCTAGGCTGTCTAAATGCGGTAATCACTCGCCACTTGTGGCTACTGACAGTTTCAATGACTAGTGAGACCGAGGAACTGAATTTTTAATTTTGATTAATTTAAATTATTTTAAACATAAACAGCCATATGTAGCCAGTGGCTCCTGCATCTGACAGAATAGGTTTAGACAATAAGAACTACCAGAGATGTAAAAGGAGCGGGGAGGTGTGGTACATATCTAGATAATGGAATATTATTCAGAGCTAAAAAGAAAGGAGCTATTGGGACATGAAAAAAGCCTGGAGGGATCTTAAATGTATATTACCAAGTGAAAGAAGTCAATCTAAAAAGGAGTCTGTACGATCTGTATGATGCTAACTGTATGGCATTCAGGAAAAGGCAAAACTATGCAGACAATAATAGGATCACTGGTTGCCAGGGGGTAAGGGAAGGGAAAGATGCATAGGCAGAGCACATAGGATCTTTAGTGGAATGAGATGTTTTTACTGTATGAGACTGTAATGGTGGATGCATGTCATCATACATGTGTTCAGACCCATAGAATGTATAGAATCAAGAGTGAACCCCAGTGCAAATTATGGACTTTGGGTGACAATGATGTGCTGATGTAGTTTCATCAATTGTAACAAATGTACCATTCTGGTGGGGGGTGTTGATAATGGAGAGGCTATGCTCATGTCGGGAGAGGCTATGCTCATGTCAGGGCACAGGTATACGGAGACTCTCTGCACCTTCCTCTCAATTTTGCTGTGAATCTAAAAATACTCTAAAAACTAGTGTATTTAGAAGAAAAAAACAGTCACAAGAGGATGCTTGGAAAAAGTGGGGTTTGCAGTAACCTCTCAAGAATGGATGGGTATGGACATCCATGGGATTGTGTTGGTAACAACCAGTAGCCTTCAGGAGCTATGAGTTAGCCAGTGGGGTCAGAACAGAAGGTTTCCATGAAAGAGAAGTGTGAGATAGGCTGGAAGATTCCTGAACTCAGGCTGGGGAAAACTGTGAATTCCAGGTTAAAGAGCCTAAAATGTACTCAACAACCCATTGAGTGCCTCAGATTTTCAGCTAGTACTCTGAGATAGCCAAAATGTATTTTAGAAATATGAATGTCCTAAATAAGCAATGTTATTTGGGACATTAAGTTTTTTGAGGGTCAGATCTATGACTTCAAGTTAAATCATGTGAGCTTCCTGCTATCACACCAGGAACTCAAAAGTACTTAAAACAATTTAAATCAAATAAATAGATAGCTTTGCTCAGGATCATGCTGCTTTACAAGAATCTTCCATTACCAATGTGGTGTGTTGCCCATATTGGCTGGAAAATTACAGGCTTTTAGGGACTCCTGCTTGATGGATTTGTCTAAATGTGTCTAAAAGGAAGTGTACAATGTAGACCAAATCAGCACTGGGGGCTCGGCATTCATAACGCTTAAGTATCAAGGAAAGATTTTCATTTGTGCTCTCCTGCAGTGCGCCATCTTCAAAGGTCCCAGATTTATTATTTCATCAACAGATCGGAGAGGGGAGTTTGTATGAGATCAAACAAACACGAGTACTATGGGAAGGCTGGCAGGTGATAGTGTATAAATTGCACGATGGAAAATGTCAAAAGTTGACATCAGAGCAGTAGGAGGGTAGGGAACACACAGAACTGAGAACAAATGATCCTGCCTTTCTGGGAGCCAATTCCTTATACAGTCCAGCTAATGCACTGCAAGAAACTCGGGGCTCAAAAACCCACTGAAAATCCACTGCAACCCATTAACTCAAAATACATCCTTTATTTTGAGTTATATATTTTATATTTGTGTTTATTTTTTATTTGTTAAATTTTTTAAAAAGCATCTCTTCATTTCTATACCTGTTCCCATCTCATTTCCATTGTTATCTTCGCTTTCTTCCTCATCCTCTCTCTCTCACACACACACACACACACACGCTTTCTTTTTAATCTTCCCTATATGTATCCCCTTGTTTCTTTTACATCTCATTCTTTGCATTTGCTTGTCCAATCTTTCAAGAGCTGTGCCTTGATAGTTAAAGCATCTCCAAGGTAGAAAATCATTATACCTTGCGTTAATGTTAGAGGCTTGTGGACACAGAGACTTAGATACAAGAAAGACAGTTAAAAGTCTGTGCTACCAAACTCCGTGTTCCTGAACAGACACTTTGTCCTGAATCAGATTCTGTATATCTGAGGAACAGGGCAGCAGGCAGTTATGGGGCATTCACTTTGTGCCGGAAAGATAGTCTGAGCTTTATGTGTATCAGCTCATTTCTGCCCTGCCCCCACCACCTCCAGCAGTCGCTGCCAAAAGGCCGAGAGTGAGACTTTCTTTTCTTAATTTATTTTAATTTTATTGTGTTATTTTTATGGGTACACAGTAGATGCGTATATTTATGGGGTACATGAGGTCACTTTTCATTACTTAAAACTAGAGTAATATTTCTTTATTGATAGAAATAAATATTTCTTTCCTCCTCTATTAAAATGCAAGTGCCAGCCCGGCATGGTGGCTCATGCCTGTAATCCCAGCACTTTGGGGGGCCGAGGTGGGCAGGTCACGAGGTCAAGAGATCCAGACCATCCTGGCCAACATGGTGAAACCCCATCTCTATTAAAAATACTAAAATTAGCCAGGCATGGTGGTGCACTCCTGTCGTCCCAGCTAGTTGGGAGGCTGAGGTAAGAGGATCGCTTGAACCCAGGAGGCAGAGGGTGCAGTGAGCCAAGATCATGCCACTGTACTGGCGACAGGGGGAGACTCCGTCTCAAGAAAAAAGAAAGAAAAAAAAAAAAAGAAAAAAAGCAAGTGCCATCACATCTGAACCCTCCACTGCACTGTGAAGTAAGCACTTCTAAGAACTGCATTTCCCAGGTGGAGACAACGTGAGAGTGCAGAGCTAAGGGACTTCATCAAGATCCTTCAGCTACCAAGGTGCCGAGCAGAGATGGGAACCCAGGCACACGCCTTTTACTCCAGAGCCAGTGCTCTTCACCACAGCACTTGGCCTTCTTCATGGCAGTGAGACATGGATTCTAAGATTAGACTTTTATCTCCAACAAGAGGCAAGCTTGAATGTGGCTTCCACAAAAAAACCAAAATAGACTGAGGATCCCAAATTATGTCTGTATTCTCTCCTTTCCTAGTGAGGAAAGCTAGAGCTCAGCAACAAATTCTAAACCCCCATAAAAGCATGGACTATCACAGTTTCTCAAAGTACAAGGTTTTAGTATTATGTACAGTTGCTGGCATGACATGGAGTTTCATCAACAATCTGTTTATTTTTGCTCCCATGTTTCTATGACGCTCCAAGCCTCTCCGAGAATAAGTAGCTGGTATGCTACCAGAATCCAATAAATGTCACTTTACTTTATTTCTCAAAATCAGACTTAATCTGCTCTAAGCTCCCAGCTACCAATCTCAATAATTCGAGGCCTCCTCTCTCTCCTCCATAGAATCAAATGATCGTCCTGATATTTATTTTTTCCATTTCTGCAGCCATCTGCAGATATCTGTGCCCAGCACTGGCCCTTGGTACTTGTCATCTGCTGCCCATCTCTCCGGCACTCTGCTTTGGGCATACTTGTCTATGTTCTTCCCCTCAGTCTGTCTTGTGGAATCCGGCCTTGCACCTGGGGATGCTGAAGAACGGGTCTCTCCCTCAACCGTCTCTGGGAAAGCTCCAATTCTGTCTCTGAATGTACAGTTTTTGCTTCTGCAATGCAAACAATACTATCTAATCCTTCCTCTTCAGGGACAATGCAACACCATCTTCCTCAAAAAGACCTTACAAACATTATCCTGCCCCTTCTCCCTGGACTTAAATAGGGAAAGGGGATACTAAATTCAGTTACTTTTTTTTTTAATGAACACAGCCCATTACCTATAGTGTGTGTTTTAGATTCATTTGTGCTACTATAAAGTTTTTATTAATTCCCTTCACATCCTGACCATTTGGACTGCCAAGTTGGTACTACATTTGGCTGACAAATGGATTTACTGTAGCCAAGAAAGAAGAAAACTCCTTTCCTTCTGCAGATGACATCAGACACATGATTTTTTCCAGGATCCCACAACACAGGACACTTCCTCTAGGCTGTTAGCAGCACCCCCGATAACCCTCACTGAAAGCGGGGTCCATGGGCATTGGGCCCAGAGGCAGTGCCCATGCCACCGTCTCTAGCTCAGTGCTCGCTGCTGCTATGCACGCTGACACAACTCACAAGTTATTAACAGCTGAACAGAATTCCGAACCTTCTGTTCCTAACACATTTCTAACACCCTTCATAATCCACAGTTGTTATCAAAAGACATTTGCAGCTGTGAAGAAAGGTGGGTGGGCAGACAAAATAAATTAATAAAGGAAGAGTTCCCATGTAGCATGCTCAGCTCGGCACAGACTGAAATCTTACCACGACCTATCTCAGGATAAGGCAACCTAATCGGGTTTCTTTTCATTCCCTGCCCTCATGCAGAAGAACCTGCTACTGATGTCAGTCAGATAGTAGGTCCACAATTATAAAGCACCTACTGCATGCAAGGAAACATCTTGCTGTCAGGAAAGAGACAAATAGCCAACCAGGAAGACAAAGACCTCATGGCATGATTGAAACCCACTATCAACATCTCTCAATCATTTTGAACCTGTAAAGTAACCATAAATGATGAACAATGCACATGTATCAGAAGCGAACTTCAAAACCAGCAAAGGTGGAAGATGCTCCCTTTTCCTTTAATCCTGACATCTACTGTGCTTTCCAACTTCAGTCCCTCTGGCTTTTAAGCACCTGAATGGTGGAAGAGGCTGAACATGGAGGCTTAATTGATTAACGCTCCACGGAAGGGTAATAAAAATAGCCGATCCTCCCCAAATAGTTTACCAGTTCTGAAGATCTGATTGACAGGGTTTTCAATAGATTTTAAAATCTGAATATTATCTAAGTTAGGGTGTCAAAAGAAGAAGGAAAATGATTGGGCTAAACCACCAATAAAGAATGAATACAGCCAGCTAGCCGGCCATCTTGCAAACATTGATTGAACATCTCTTCCATCTCGTTTATGTCAGGGATGTGCTAGGCACTGAGGATAAAATGATGATACATTCCCTGCTCTGGAGAGGCTCATAGGCTAGTGAAGGAGTAATTCTCCTGTGGTAGGACATGGGATCTCACTGTGGCTTGCATGGGGTGCTGTGGAAGGCAAATGGAGTGGACGAGGGAAGAGGGAGTTAGGGAAACTGTCTGGAAGGAAGAGATCCTTGCTAAGTCTTCAAGGACAAGAAGGAGTTAGCCAGACGGAGAAAAATGAGAAAATTATTCCAGGCAGAGTGTATAGCAGGTGCAAAGGTTTATACAGGAATGAGGAAACCAAACGCATTTGGATAATTTCCATTAGTTCTGTGTGATTGAAACATAAGCTTGATGTGGGAGTAGCAAGGAGTAGGGCTAACTCACATTAAGGAAAGTCTTGTGAGTCATGGCAAGGAATGTGAAATTTATCTCGAGGTTTGAGAGGGAGCCTTCAGAGCATGGAAAGGGGAAAGGCATGGGTGGATTCATAATATGGGAAGCCAGTCTCACATAAATGTGAAGGGCAAAGATTGGAGAAATGGATAGGCTGGAGACTGGAGTCAGGGAGACCTGTTTAGGGACCATTCAAAATTTTCTGGCAGAAATAGATAAAGCCCTCAACTGGTGAATAAAAATACATATCAATGATGACCACTTAGAAACATTTCAATTCTTTATGCACTGTTTCCTCCATTGAGAATACTACTAGTGGTACTAATTCTACCGTAATGATAGTATTTCCGCAAAGATTATCATAGTGAGTTATCTGGAAACCTAATGAATGCACACAGTATTTTTATTTCTAATGTTTCTAATATCAGCAAGGAGGGATGCCCCATTGTGCTTTTGCTTACAAAGTCTCCTACTTCAGTATTATTCTGATTGAAGTGGGGGCTGGGAGGAAAGGGCACTTCCAGTTTGGGTCTAGTGAATTTATTCATACTGAGATATGAATCAGCTTAATGGATCATCCCTTCGAGGTTCTTGCCTCTCCCATCCCCTAACCTACCCCAGCAGACTTAGGTTTAACTTAAAGCTAAAATATAGACTCTCTAATCATAGACTATCTGGTGTGGTTGAAGTTAAGATGAGGGAAGAGCCCGGGTGCAGTGGCTCACACGAGTAATCCCAGCACTTTGGGAGGCCGAGGCGGGCAGATCACGAGGTCAAGAGATAAAGAGTATCCTGGCCGACATGGTGAAACCCTGTCTCTACTAAAAATACAAAAATTAGCTGGGCATGGTGGCACGCACCCGCAGTCCTAGCTACTTAGGAAGCTGAGGCAGGAGAATTGCTTGAACCCGGGAGTCAGAGGTTGCAGTGAGCTGAAATCATGCCACTGTACTCCAACCTGGTGACAAGAGCGAGATTGCGTCTTAAAAATAAAATAAAATTAAAAAAGAGGAAAAGGAGGCCTTCCATATATTCCTGAAGTCACAGCCGAGGTCAAACTGGACCCAGAAGGGCTTCCCCATTAGTGACTGTGATGTAGAGGACAGACCAGTCAGGGATAGTGGAGCAGACTCTGCTCCACTGGAGAGGCCCATAACAGAAAGACTCCAGGCCTTGGAATCAGGTAGACCTGGAAACTAGTCCCAGGCGGGTTTCTTCTCTGTCAAATAGAAGGTAAAAGTCTGCCCGCAGTGAGAATTGAGCCAGATATTGCATGTCAAGTCCCAGAACAGAGTACACTCTGCTCAGGGTTCCTCAACCAGGGGTAATTCCTCCCCAACAGGGGACATTTGACTTCGGGGGACATCTGGAGGCATTTTTGGTTGCTACACCTGGTGACAGGGAACTACTAGCATCTGGTAGGTAGAGACTTTGGATGCTGCTAAACATCCACCAGTGCTTAGGACCCACAACAAAGAATGATCCAGCCCCAAATTTCCATAGTGCTGTGGTTGGGAAACTCTTGTCTAGTCCAGCAAACATATATATATATATATATATTAGTTCCTCACTCCCACTACCCTATGATCCCCCCAGAATACATATTGAAAGGAATATTTTGAAGCAGAGCTATCCAGCCCCAGGACAGCCTCTGGCTGCTGGCTGGAAGGATTAGGCTCCCTCATTCCCTCAGCTGCCTTCTCCATCAGGAGTAGAATGGCTGATTTGCAAGGAGCTGGCTCATTCGGGCTCTAAGCTGTTTATTTTCCCCTTTATTGTATTTTTTAGTGAATTTTATTTTCCACAAAATAAAGCAAGAAGTCTGACAGTTTGCAAGGCTCACCCCTTCTCTGTGCTTTTTGGTCTACCCCAGCTGCCACCCTTGTCATTTCCTGGCTCATTCCTTCACTGTACTGCGGCCTAAGCCTGAAGAGCAGTATTAACTGACCACGGAGCTGGTGTGTATTCTCAGCAAGTGTTCCCAGGCAGCACTGAGGATTCATGTTCATGCCTCCCAGTCAGCCTGTGGAATGGGCTGCTCTGATTAGGAGTCTGCTCTGCAGATTGCATTCAGGCCCCTCCCTGCCCTTCCTTCTCCATACACACTCAGATTGGCACCAGGAAGCTCCACACCATTCTGAGCCAGGCATCCTCCAATTGACGCTCCCTTCCACGCAAAATGAGGGCAAACATTTGCGAGAGAAGAAAGAAAACAACATGTTTTCTTCTCTATGTTCTTTATCCATATATATGCATGGACCCAGCACAGCACACATCATGCACACACTCGCTCGGAGCCATGTGCCCACAAAAGCAGAAAGGATGCTCAGAAGCGAAACCAGTGCTGACGGAAGCCTGGCTTCCAGCCAGGAGAGCCACCAAGGACTGATTATTTGCTGCATGCTGCCTGCAGGAGGAGGCTGGGAGCTCATGCCATCTCCCTCCAGGACATGAACCCCCTGGGATGCCCCTTCTGTACAATCTGCTGTGCAGCCTGCATTTCCAACCCTTCCCAATCTAGTCCTCAAATCAAGCAAATGTGGTGATGGACACTGATCAGAGTCCCTAATTATTATCAGCTCAAGATTTTCCGGTCTAAGACCTCCCACCCCCATGTCCAAGGGCTGGCTAAATCATCTGGTGACAATGCAAAAAAACTTCAGGAGACAATGAGGGACGAGAAAATGGAAATCACACATAATGGTCTATGGATCCCTCCCCTCCTCTTTCTCTGGAGCTTGTTACTCCTTTGAGGGCGTGGGGGTGGGGAGACTTGTCTCTCTGTCTCTCTCCCAGGTTCCAGGACTTGCCCAAAGGGAGCCCAACCTGATCAAACCTCAGTGAAAGGAACGACCCACAGGCCCAAGTAAAGGGAGGAAACTTGATTCCCAAAGTACCAACCTTTCTTGCCGGAAGTCACTTTGGCTAACATCTTATTTCTTCATCTTTCATTTTAAGCTACTGGCATATATTATTCTGTGCTAGCAGCCTGATGGAAGCCAACCCTCGAAGGGCCTCAAATTCATCTCCACCCACTGTGCCCTCTGTGGTGTCAAGGGTGGAGGGGCAGGTTTCTCCTGAAGGACTATCTCTGCCTGTCACCAGCCTGTCCTGACGACATCATGGCCTGGTCCAGCAGCCCGGCCCACTGAATGCTAGGCCCACCATGGAGCTGCCATGCAGCTCCACAGCTCTGAGAAGTTGCCATGGGAGGTGAGTCAGGGCCCAGCCCAGGGACTCAGGCAGGGCTTTCCGGGAGAAGTTATGTCTGAGGACAAGAGTTTCAGGTTGATCGGAAGTTGTCCAGGAAACAAGGGGATTGGGAGAGGAGAGCTGTTGTCTATAAAGGTGAGAGGACACGGAAGGGCACGGGCCTGCTGGGATTGGTAAGTGATTCCACGAAGGGAACAGAACAGAGAGGCTGGCTAGTGAGGAAGCGGGCTGGGGAGACAGGTGGCTGGGGCTGAGGCCACCCAGGACCCTACTAAGACTTGTGGCCTCAAATGTGCAGACATGCAGAGGCCTTGAGGGTTTAAGTTCGGGAGTGAAATGATGACATGCACTTCCTGGCAACTGTGGGTGAAGGTGGTGCAGGGAGAGGAATGAGGCCCTGCTCTGTTTCAACATGACATCTCAATGTCTCTCAGATTTATTGGTAATACATGGAGCTAGTGTCTGGGAATTGCAGGCCACCAATTTAGATGCACAAGATTGATAGCTTTTTTGAAACTCCCTTTAATTGTAAGTGTTTTGTCTGATCGAGTTGTTAGAAAACTTTAACCAGATTTTGAGGCGATGTTGCCCCATAGATTCAGCTAAGGATTGGGAAGTGCTCCAGCAATTCCAGGCAATAGGGGGACCGTCTTCCACTCAGGGAACCCTGCATGCCCATAGTGCTGACCAGTGCTTCTGACTTATTGTTTTAAGGAGGAAAGAAAGTGGATAAATAAAAAAGGGGAGAAATCATCATCACTAGCTAAAGTTAGTTACTCCACCACAATGGCCATTAAAAAAACTAAATAATATACACATGGAGGGAAGAGACACCAGTACTTCATGTAAGAAATTATGAGAGCCTGAATGAACTAAGAGAGATGGGGGAATAAGAGAGGAGGATGGACTCCAGATTCAAGAAAAATGTAAGATGCTCAAAAAATTAAAAATAGAACCACCATATGATCCAGCAATCCCACTTCTGGGTATTTATCCAAAATAATTGAAAGCAGGATCTCAAAAATTATCTATTCACCCATGTTCATCGCAGCACTAGTCACATGAGCCAAGATACAGAAACAACCAAATGTCCATGGACAGGCGAACGGATAAAGAACATTGACCTGGAACATTATTCAGCCTTTAAAAAGCAGGAAATCCTGCCATATGTGACAACATGAATGAACCTGGAAGATAATGTGTTAAAGGAAATAAGCCAGACACAGAAAGACAAATACTGCACGAGCTCACTTCCATGCAGCATCTAAAGTAGTCACATTCATGGAATCAAAGAGCAGAATGGCAGTCGTCAAGGGATGTGGGGAGGAAAGAAGAGTTTGCTGTTCACTGTGTGTAAGGTTTTGGTCCTACAAGATGAATAAGTTCTAGAAATCTGCCGTATGGCATTGTCCTTAGAGTTAACAACATGCGGCACACTTAAAACATTTTTATGAGAGTAGAACTCATATTTTTTGTATCACAACCAAAAAAATAAAAAAATAAATATTCCAGATACAGCTCTTGAAGAAAGCAGTTGTGGGACTAATAATTCTTATTAAAGTTGTCTGAAAACTGGAGAGAAAAAGTAAGAGCTGTTGACTGAGGAGATGTGGAAGGGAAGACAGGAGGACACTGGGCTTCTGGACAAGGCACTAGGCAATGGCGGCCCCACTCAGGAGCAGGAATATGGGGTGCTGGGGTGCAGAGATCCCCTGCGGGATGGAGTGCCACGTGCCAGGGCCATCCCTGATGACGGTGTCCCCAGCAGCTGAGTCACGCTGTGAGCCTGCACCCCATGACTGCTGCTCAGTGCTGGAGATGCCAAACCTGGCATCCCCAGGGCAACTCAACTCCTAGGCCCAGCAGTAACCCAGGCCATACCTTCAGGGTGTCTTTGCTGGCCTCTCCACCTCAGGGTCCCTGAGCATATTCTTGAAGACTGACTGCATCACGTTATCTCCTTCACATGCTTCATGTACATGCCGACACATTTGTTCTACGTGTAAAGATTGTTCTCCTTTAGCCTGGAGGTTCCATAACAGCAGAGCTGTTCTGTCTTCTGCATATCATAGGAGCCACCCCAGTGTAGGAGAATGGGATGAAGACATGCTGGGGAAAGTGCTGGGGGTGGCCCTATCAGCTAGAGGGTCTTAATCAAGGTCCAGGCTTCCTTAACCACCATGCCCTGTTTGTAAATGAGGAACTGATACATGTTCCAGCCAGCTCCAGAGGTTGATGATCAAAGGACATAATGTATGGAAGAGTGTTCTTCCAATGGAAGATATGCTGTTCAAATGGAAATTATGAAGGTGCCTTTCCATGACACGTTCTGTTTATCTCCCACTGTTTCTTCTCCTAGCAACCCTTCACCCTGTAAAGCAAAGCTCAGAAAACCATCTTGGGAAAGGGGGATTGTGGGTGGAAATGTTTGGGGCCATGGAGGGGGGTTGGGGAGGAAAAATCAGGATCCTGCTTTCAGGAATGCATGATGCTCATCCTCTGAAGAGCTGCCTTAGGACCCTGAAATTGGCACACACAGCCAGAAGTCCCAGGTCCTGGACTGAGATCTTCACTGGGCAAAAGATTTTTTTTTTTTCATTTTTCTTTTTGACTCTCGGCAATGTGGCAGAAATGGCACTTGCGCATCCCCAATCCAACCCCAGCAAAATACAGCTTTCAATGCTTGATAGTGTACATGTACAGCCCAAGCAGAGGCACAAAAATCAATGTGTATTGATTCCTAAGCTAGGAATTCATAAACTTCTTTAAGGTCATGGATTGATTTTTTACTTTCAGTAAAAAACTGTGAGGCTCCAGACCATTCCCTTCATTTCTGCCACCTTCCCTCATCTGCAGGGCCACATGCTCTCTCTCACCTGCGTGTGCCCTGCCTCTCCTTCCCCAGTACCACCAGGAGGGAGAAGCACTTAGAGGGGGAGAGAGAAATGCTTAAACACTCCTCCTGCCACATCAAAGCTTCTGCACATTGGCTTAATCCCCTGGATTAATCAAATAATGGAACAAATGGATTTGAAGGATGACACCACAAAAATGAGCAGTGATTGGAACAGACTCATCAGCATGTGCCAGGTCAAAACTGGGCAGCAAGGGGCTTGAAAGCAGAGCAAAGGCCTGGGATAGATCCGTGCCCATCCCAACACTGATTCTGCCAATGGCTCCAGGTGTCCAGCGGAAAGTACACTTGAGCCAGCATCCAAAGGTGGGGGCAGGCTGTGCGACCAGGGGAGCCTCCTACTCCCCTGGACCTTGGGTTTAGGCACACCTGAAAAACCTAGAAAATATGCACCTCATGAAAGTGGTTATGAGGACCAAATATGACGACAGATGTAAAAGCACGCTTTACACGTTATCAGGCGAGTACAAGATAACTACTACTCTATGGTCCCCAATATTCCTTATATTTAGAATCAAACTGTTTGAAGGAAATTCATGAATGATATGCTGATGGGGTCACCATGGGTTCTTTCCCTCTTTCCTTACTTTTTCAAAAAAATTGTATTGTGATAAGAAAATAATGTGAGATGTATCCTCTGAACAGATGTTTTAAGTGGAGAATACATCGTGGTTATCTGGAAGCATGTTGTTGCACAGCAGACCTCTAGAACTTACTCATCTTGCATAACTAACATTTATACCCCCACCCCACAGCCACCATTCTATTCTTGCTTCTAGGAGTAGGACTATTTTAGATGCCTCTGTGGAATCACAGAAGCACCACATGTTTCAGCAACCCCACTTATGCCTGTTTCCCCAACAGAGTTGAGATCAGGATCTGAAGGAGTTATCTGTACCGCCACGGTCGTGGCAGCACTACTCACAACGGCCGCGATGTGGCGACAACCTAAGGGGCCAGCAACACATGAATGGGTTTTAAAATGCGGTGTATGCATACAATAGAATATTATTCAGCCTTAAAAAAGAAGGAATCCTGCCACATGTGACAACATGAATGAACATGTTGGAGGACACCATGCTTACTGAAAGAAGTCAGGCGCAGAAAGGCAAATCCTTCTTTTTTCTTTTTTTAGTCGATACTGTCTTCGAGTCTGTCAAGCATGAACTCTGCAGCCAAGTGCCCCTGTGGTCGCTTCCCAGCCTCGCTGCCTGTGAGCTGTTTCCTGGCTGTCTCCCCTTCCTCAGCTCCATCCCCTTGTCCATAAAATGGGGATAACAGCATCCAGCACATGTAGGCATGGAGAGGATTTGAAGCAGCATAATGAGGCTGGGACTTCATCCTTGCTCCATCTCAGGAGACCTGGGTGCAGCCAGCTGCGGGGCTCTGTGGCACCCGAGCTGGGGAGCCAGGCCTCCCTTGGCCTCCCTCGGGCCTGCAACCAGGCCCTTGCCCCTTGCTAGCTGGAGGCCCTGCCGGTCAGCTTTGGGACAGGCATGGTCATGGGTTCTGTGGCTCCCGGGGAGCCCGGGGCTGGAGGCTCTGGTCTCAGCTGCTGTGGGCCACATGGTTTGGTGGGTGTCAGCTGCTCAATTAGCAGCAAACCAAGATGTTCAGATGGTGCAGGAGCCAGTCCCTGCCTCTCAGGCGAGGGTGGCAGGCTGCACCCGTGCCCGCTACCAACTTCCTGTCAGCTCTGCAGGCCTCTGTGGCATGTGCCAGTCCCTAGGAGCCAGGCTCAGCTGTGCCTGACAACAGGTCCCTCCCATTAGTAGAGGCCCCCTGCGGCTGGGCAGGCAGCATGGGCAGGAGCCCCAGGTCCTGCCCCAGAGCCACCCCATGGACTTCTCTGCCTGAGGCTGGGCCATCTGATCCCCTCTCCTGGCCACCTGCATCACACCCAGGTGTGCAGGAGGGCTTTGACAGTTATGCTGCCCAAGTGGGAGCTAAAGGACTACCTCAGGCATGACCTGAGCCCAGATTCCTAATCAGAAGATAACTCTGGCAGAGAATGGTAACTTGGCGGTGACCCACGGAGGAGGGAGGAGATAGGCACGTCTCCAGCCAACCAGCTGATGATACTAGCAAAGCCATTGAAAGACACATGATCATTTCTATGCAATAAGCTCCTTCATCTTTAGAGCACAGAAATAGGACTGCTGTCTTGCTGTGGGAACATCCTGTGGGTGCCCCTGTATCACTTTGTCTTTGATCTATAGACAAATGCTCAGGGTGATGGAGAGGGAGGAGTATACTGGGAAGTCGGGGGCACCAAGAAATGACTTGCCCCGCCCCCTTGCTGCTTAGCCCATGTCCCTCCTCAGAGCCCTGTGCTAGCCACATGGGGTGGGGGGAGGAAGGCATGCAAAGCAGGTCCCTGAACCCGGGAGCCTGAGGTGGAGCAAGGAGGCAAGGCTGGTGCACAAAAAGAGTGCCAGACAGGTGGGATGTGTCTAGGTGCAATGGGGCATGACCCGGTCCTAAAGTTAGGGGACCAGTGTCCGGGCAGAGGCCTCACCTCCGTTAGGCTTTAAAAAACAAGTTTCATCCTAAACTACCTCTTCCTTAGATTGTCTCCCCAAAAGTGAGTGCTCCAGAAATACCAACTTCTTCAAATGTGAGTCCTTGAGAAGGATGATCAGGAAGGGGAAGCAAGGAAATGCATAGATATGCATGACTGGGAGGCGGGGCCACCTGTGTCGTTACTGTCCTCTAGGGGCGTCAGAAATAAACACAGTGATGAAGCAGCCATTCCCCTTCTTCCCCTACTTCTCTCTCTTCATCCAGTTTCAGAGAGACCAACGGACCCAGCAGCAGCACCCACACTGCTGCTGTGTCCTGCGCCTGCGTCCCCGGCCAGCCCATCCTTCCAGGGACAGGGAGAGTCACAGGCAGCTTCATCGCTTCCTTAGTGGTTGGGATGGGACTCTGAGGCTGAAGCACTTGGGCTAGTCCTCCAAACTCCTCTATGATACCCCGTTACCTCCTCTCTCTTCTCGCCCTTCAGCATCCAGCACAGAACTTGCTGGACCTGCTTCCTGTGAAATATTGCTGGGGTCATGCTCTTCTCTCTACTGTTGCAGTGCAAGCATAGGTCCATAGAGATGTGATTCCTCAAAAGGTAATTCAAGTTCAGCTTCAGCCTAGAAAGTGCTGATCCCCTCCAATGACCCTATCACAAGGTATCTGGTATCTTCCTAGCTCTGAGTGAAGGCATTGTGCCCCAGCCCTGGCTATGGGCAGCACCTGAGCAACAGCTCTGTTTTGGGGAGCTGACTGAAAGTGGAGAGCTGTGGGAAAAAGACCAGGACGGAGAATGTGGGTGCACACAACAAAGACTTGGAGAGCTACTTTACAATGCACAAAAGAGATCCTTCCTTAAAGAGTCGCTGAGGACTCTTTCATATTGACATAAATGTTTTAAACATTATTACCACTGGGATAGCATCTCCACACCCTGTGCATTGCCTGGCTCCCCCTCTGGTCTCATCTATCCGTGCAGGTGGGGCAGCACCCACCCAATCAGTTCTTCCTGTATCCAAGGCTGTGAAACAAAGTGCAGACATACACTGCCTCTCTAGCTCCATAAAGTTGGAAGTTTGTTGCTGTTTTATTCAACTGCAATAGCAGCTAATCTCTTCCTACTCCAGTGGATTTTTCCCAGGGAGTAGCCAAGCCCATTGGAAAGTGGGAGAGACACACAGGGCAGTGGACACGAGCCATGCCTCAGGCTTTTGCAGGATCTCAGACCAAAGCAAATGAGCTAAAGCGGTCACTAGGGGCTCCAAGGCCCAGGATGTCCAGAAAGAAACCCCAAGGCATAGAAGTCAATGAGACCAGAGCCTGGAAAGTTTTCAGAACAGGCAATGTGAAGAGAAAAAAAGGCACTAGTGACTTCTTTATGGAGCAGTGGCTTAATGCTTTTAAGTGCAATTGTGCCCCATCCTGCCTTCACCGCAAATACGTCCAGGTCTTGTTGGACTCCCCTTAAAGAGGCCATGTTGATGAGTGACATTTGACAGCAATAATGAGAATATGGGTGGGGTAAAAACCTCTTTAGCCTTTCTCTGTTTGACTAAGAATGGACAAAGTAGTATAAGCAGATTACAGACCCTTTGAAATTCTAATAAATATTTGGGTCTTCTCATCAGAAAAAAAATGCATATACATAGAACAATTTTATAATTAATTTTGGGTGATTCACTATCCCCCAAAAAAGTGTTAATGTGTGCCAGGCTCAAAATCCTGATGTGAGAAGAGAATCTGGTCTGCTCTAACATTCTGGACTTTATGCTCTTGGGCAGTCAGGGACTTTTCTGTGTATGTGTTTCCTGTGATGGCTCAGTGCTGTCCTGAGGGCAGGGCATGAGCCCTGTAGGCGCAGAAGCCCCTCGGATCTCAGGTCTGGTGTTGGATTTGCAGGGAGCTGTCAGGTGGGGAGATGCCAAAGATGGAGTCATCTCCCCTGCAGCAGACCAGGGCTCCCTGCTCTCCTTTCTACCCTACTGGCTTCTGGAGCTTCTCCAAAGACAGCAGCAGGCACCAATGGCTAATTGCTCCGAAATAGCTAGTCTCCATTTCAGGGTGCTGCTTGCTTTTGCTTCAGTAGCTGGCAAATGAATCCTCCTAGGGATTATAATAACCCTGTCCTGGCTGTGTTCCCTGGAATCTTGGCCTCTTTCCCTGGCACTCATCCCAAAAGGGTTGGAAATCTCTGAGTATTTATCCCCTTGAAGATTCCCCGTGCCCGCCTGGCGCCCAGCCACTCTGCACACATACGGCTGGCTTCCTCCATTTCTCTGTGGAGAAGGCTGTGCCCTGACTCTCCCCGCATGCCCACCACTCCAGACCTCTACTCAGTCCTAACCTACTACCCTGAAGGCGGCTCTCTTCATAGGGCTGCCTAACTGCCCATTTAGGACCTGCTGCTGCTCTCTTCCCTTTTATCTGTCCTCTCTGAAGATGTTTTTATTCAATTCTGGCAGATCTACACTTTTCCTCCAGTATCTGTTCTGCCAAAAAGCCCGAAGTCCTGAAGGAAGAAGCAGGATGCCTTCTCTGACTGAAGACAGAGACTAGCAACCATTGGAACTGTGAGCAAGTGAAGTGGCTCCTTCCTCAAAGAGCTGGTTTTTAGTTCATCTTTTCTGAGAATAAATATGTGATTCTGGGGGCAGGGAATGCATTGACATTTTGGTTCTGCAGCTCAGAACGTGAATGCAGACCACTTGGTAATGACCTAGCGTTAGAGTGTAGAGGGTGGTGAAGTTAAACCCTGAACACCTATCGGGTGATATTAGTGGTGTTTTGGGTTTCTGTCTACCCCCACCAGATGCTGAGCTCCATGAAGATAGGAGCTAGATCTTTAAATTCTTTGTAGCTATGACTATCTACTCCTTATCCCTAACTACGAAGGTTGAGGGGTGGGAGAGAGGAGTACCTAGCACAAGACGGGCAGGAGAGAGGAGTACCTAGCACAGGATGGGCGTTTATGAAAATTTCAATAAATCAATGGCCGATGAATGGGCTGTGATGGCCCAGCAAATACAGCTTCTAGCAAAGCCCTTTCACAGAGTGTTGAGACTTAGTGTAAATGAACCCTGCATGCTGGTGGCCACTTATAATATGAGGCTGATGAGTGGAGAGCAATGGTACTCATGTGGGACATTTTCTTTCACTGGATCTGTGGCCCTGATTGTGGTGGGGATCTGGTGCGAAGGTATATATAGCCGGATCCCAGCACAGGCATTATTGCTGGCAAACACACTGAGAGCGGGCTGCTGTTATTTTTGTACGGGAAGTACAGCACATTTCACTGAAGTCCTATCGAGTGCTACACAATACTGGGGAAGATTCTCAGCTGCTTCCTTCTAGGAGCATTTACTCCAAACAAAGGCCCGATGAGCAACCCACCGCAGACTTGCAATTACACGCCAGCCACACCAGTCAGGAGGACCGTCCCTTCCCTTCGGCTACTACTTAGCTTTTCACATTGTAACCCAGGCCTACTGCCTTCCTGGTAATGATATTATAATATTGTCTTTGTGTACCCTTTGCCAAGTCACTCTTGGCAATCCATGGAAATTCAAATACAATCATAATCAATAAACAACAGTAATTAAAGCACCACATAATAGATCATATAAAACCTGTATAGGGCTGAAAAGCCAAATAAGTGGCATTTTAACAAGAGAGAAGCAGGGTGGGCCAGCTCAGAGGGACTGTGTTTGGGAAGCAAAACTGTTTTCAAGCAGCGATTGTGAATTCCCCACATTCAAAGCCAATTCGTGGAGTTTCCACTCCAGAGCCAGGCGGACTTTCTCATGCGACCAATTGCAGACGCGGCCGGAAAATAGAAGACGGTGCATAATGGAGAGCCTGGGATTTGGTCAGAAATTGTTAGTTTACGTCAAAGACTTAAAAGAGGTACCCTGAAGGAAGGGAATGTACCCGATTTCCCCCACGCAGGGTCAATCAATCTCTGCAAGGAGGATGGACAAATCCCCAAGAAGCTGGAACCAAGCAGGTCTCAGAAGTGGGTGCTCCTGGCGAAGAGGAAATACTCATTTCCTGCTCAGCTCCCTGAGGAGACAGCAAAGGCTGGGAAAACACGCGTCCTTGAGAGCCAGAGAAACGTGGGTTTGCATAGGAAATCTGCAGTTTATCAGCCTAAGCTACCTTAACCTCTATAAGTAATTCTGTATCTCCTAAAGATACTGAAAATGCCCATTTCGCTCACTCTAGGAATTAAATGAAGGAACCGATGTAAGGGACTTATCACAGTGTTTAGCACAGAGTGGGAACTAATAGATGTCAGTCCTCTTCCCACAAACCCCTGGGACTGTGTTTAGAAAGGTCGAGGTGACCCTTGGAAAGTGCTGGCTGGCTTTGAGAGTTAAAACGTTCACTCTGGCCTCATTCAGGACCTGCTTTGTGTCTTGGTATCACTCGTCACTAGGAATGTTAAGATAAACGGGAACCAGATCTCACAGACAAGCCTGCAAACTAGTGGAAGAATCACTCCCCGGCCCCACATGCTTTGTCTATGGCTAAGGGCAACAGGGAATCACAGGAGAGAGGGACTAAGTCAGCCTCAAGATCACTGGGGAAAGCATCACAAAAGGGGTTAACCCTGAATGATCCATGAATGAGAACCAAGAATACCTCCCCACAAAAAAAAGGAGAGAAAGAAATCGCAGGCAGAGGAAAGAGCCTGAGAAAAGGCATGGAGGAGTGCGTGTACTATATGTGGTGTACTTGCGAGTGCCTTAGAAGCACCTGCGGCCCAGCGAGTGGGGATTAAGCTGTGATGCACACACCTCCTTCTACACAGCCTTCTGCACAGGCTTTCCTTTCTCAGAGCTCCCTGACCCACGCAGCCAGAGCTGCAAGGTTAGGGTGCTAGTGAGATTCTGCCTGTTTCTTTAGAGCGCCAACCACAGATCACGAAATTGGGGATAACTGGGCGACTTAACAGGAGAGATCTGGGGGTATGCACCGCAGAGAATGAGGGCAAGTGGGTTGGTGGAATGCTCCAGGTTTAGAACTTGAACTTGGGGCAGGGTGAGGAATGGGGGTGTCGCTGTTGGGAGAAAGCTGACTCCAGAGTTCCCTAATTGAGCTAAGATCCACGCCCCCACCTCCCTGTTTTTAACACCTCGTAATATAAAGAGTAGAAATTTTTAAAGAAAGCCAAAGATGACAGTTGTAGGGTAAAAAAGGTGTGGGAAATATGTGAAGAACAGAAGGCTTGGGATTCTGCTCTGCTGTCGGTGATGTCTGAGGTGTCCGCAGGGAAACCACAATAGCTGGGGCTCAGGACCGGAAGAAATGGGGGTCAGAGAGTCTCCAGCGAGCTTGGAAAGGGCCCTTTCATGTCAGGCCTGGGGAGGGAGGGGACGTCCCCAGCTGTCAGGATGAGTTCTGAGCCCTGTGACGTGGCTGGCTTTTGTTCTTACTTTGCCTTTTCCACTTCTCTCTCTTTAGTGTCAACTTCGCAGGCTGTGATGGTGATGCTGACAGCAAAGTACTTAACACTTTTAAAGGGGGAAGCGTTCCATAAATCTTCAGTGAAATGATGAGACACGTGAATTAGAAGGCAACCTCGTGCTGGTTCCTGGGAGAAAGATAAGTAAGTACTAGGAAATAGAGTTTGGTCTTCCTACCCAAGATGGCCTAGTATCATTAGCCAAGCCCATTTTCAACAGAATAAAGCAGGAAGTTCTCAGTCATCCAATCCATGGGCCAAGTTCCCCCTAAATCATAAAGCCTCTTTTCTCTCCTTAATTGAGAATCTAGCTGTCTTCATGTCTACAGAGAGCCCAGCTCTCCCTAACGTGTAGATGGATAGATAGCAGTCCACTTCCTGGCCATCCTTCCAGACCATGGTTTCTGCCCCCAGGGGAAGCCAATCTGATTGTCCCCATGGAACTCCTTCCTTAAGTTGCTAGACACATGCTGCCATCTTGGTCTCCTCCTTCAGGAGACCAAGCAAAAACAAGGAGAGTCTCTCTGCAGTGACATAAAGCCGTGAAAGATGAACAGTTATATCCAGAGATGAAGATAGACATTTGAAGTCCAAGGGAGCCTTGTTCCATGCAAGAAACCCCTCACCATCGGTTTCATAGGTTCTTGTGGCCATGATAATCCAGCACGTGCTCCAGGAAGAAAGGATGTGCGGGCGGGGCATCTGACGGAATGAGTGGGGAAGGTCCCCACCCAGCTGTCTCCTCCTCCCAGCAGCTGGAGGCAGGACACCTCACAGGGCTCACACCACTGCTCCCTGCCTGACTTTCAACCAACTTTCAATTAGCTGAACAAATGTGTTTAGTGT
Source organism: Theropithecus gelada (assembly GCF_003255815.1). Classification (NCBI taxonomy): domain Eukaryota; kingdom Metazoa; phylum Chordata; class Mammalia; order Primates; family Cercopithecidae; genus Theropithecus; species Theropithecus gelada. The sequence goes on along the minus strand of NC_037682.1, from coordinate 122,321,820 downwards.
TGCTACAGATAATCTCAAAGCCGTTTATATTGGGCTTCATAATACGTGATGGCAGGGAGGTGGGACGGGGGTGGGAGGTGGCAGTGGAGAGACCTGAATAGGAGAAAGTTGTTGAAGATTTATCTTTCTAATTATGCTTTGCTTAGGGCTAATATTAAAATTACTTTTAATTCCCTGAGCACACAGCAGCTGAGGAACATGCTGGGCATTGGGAGGCTGGCCTAAGGATTTTAAATTTGCTGAGGACAGACCCACGTGGGTAATAGCAACACAGCTGTTAAGGCCAGCTCTTCTGCCACCAGGGCTGGCCTGAGACCTCCAGTATCCTCCCTGGTCTGGCTGTTCCCATAGTTCATATAAGGAGGATGAGAGGCCAATCCCACCCACACTGCCCCGTGCCCAGCTCTGTCCTTGACTTGCAATGACAAATGGCTTCAGTAGATGGACCACACAACTCTTTCTCATTGTTCTGAGGTGAAACTACCCTCAGACAGGGTGAATAATAAGCAATTACTAAATTAATACAACATGGTCTTCCTCCTTTACCCCCAGTGCCAGGGATGTGTTGTGTTAATGACTTTTGCACCTGCTGAGCGTAATTAGTGAGTAATTCGCATGGGTGTGTAATTACTGGGTAAACACATGATATTTACCAATAACTTCCTGCTAGGTAAGCACCAATGAACACTAACAGGTAACTATTAGGACTAACTTCAGCTGAAATGAGAACTGGCCCCAAATTTGGCTTAAATCTAGGCTCCAGTGAAAATGTTCTTTAAGGAATATAATTGAATTTGTGAGAAAGCTCGCTACTCTCACCATGATTTCCCGGCTTCTGAATCAGACCGTGATGCAGAAATACCAAATATCCCCAAACCTCTTATTCATAGATGAGAAATAGTGTGAGTCTCAAGACTTGATACTGGAGGAGACTCTCGAGGTTGGCCCCAGTTTCTTCATATGCAAAATAAAGATAAGCCTATTTCCAAGGGTTATCCAGTCCTCGTGAATGAAACAATTAGCATGGGAGCAGGGCGAGAAAAATAAAGTTTTAAAAGTGTATGTTATTAAAACTGTGATTCCAGCCTGGTTGTCACTATGCAAGCCTGGGACTCTTATGTGGGAAATTGTAGCGGGGGACAGATATGGTTAGACAGGGACTAGAACCCCCTCAGTCCACTCCCATCCTCGGTGGTATCTAGAAAACTTTCAGTACTGAGAAGACAGGCACAGCCTTCACATTCTGCATCTCCCACACACACGCCCCACACCGGGCATGCACACACATGCACATACACACACCCTGCATGTCACTCTGGAAACTTTCTCATGTCTAAAATATCACAAGTGCTGATCTGAGGCAGAATGCAAAGGAGGAATTAATCCCAGACCTGCTGACTCCCAAAATGTGTTCAGATATTTAGTTACAACTTCCAATAAATCTCTGTAGGCATTTTTGCAACACCTCTACCCCCATCCTAGCCCACTTAAGCACTTGCACCAACTCTAACCACAAAGTTTAAAAGTCAAGAGTGTGAACAGAAGAGGGCAGTGGGCAGAAAATGGATGGGCAGACCTATCCCTGCTGCAGGGGAGCACTGGTTTTTAAGTATCCTGTATATTCCCCCACCCTCACCTAGTTTGCCTCCACCCTTACGTAGGCGTTCCCCTGACCTCCCACTTGTCGTTCTACTCAGAGATGAATCTGTGTGGATTTCATCAGGCTTGCACCCAGGGTTGCCACTGCAGGGCCAATGGCCACGTGCACAAGTAGTTAATCAGGGTGAAAGGCACACTCTGTGCCCCCAGAACAGAGTGCAATTAACTTGTCATCTGGAGGTCAGACCCAAGACCTCAGCCTCATTAGGGCTGAGCCGTAGCCAGGGGAGTCTCACCACACACACACACACACACACACACACACACACACACACACACACACACAGAATTCACAGGGGTAATAGGACTACTCTGGGAGTTAAATCCTTGGTGAGCCAGCATAATAATGGATACAAAATAAGGGGATTTTCTCTGGGTATTAACTAGAATCGACATTGTATTTTTGAAGTACATTTGCTATGGCATAGTTTTACAAATATTTAACTTCTTAGAAATGAACAGAAAGTACATTGATTTCACAAGATATAATCTCTACTTTAAGTTTTAATTTTATTTATTTTTACTGTGAATAGCTAATCAATATATTCACATAGTTCAAAATTCAAAAGGGCCAAAGAGCACCCAGTGAAATAGTTTCCTCTGATTCCTGATTCACACTAAATTCTTCCTGGTGTCACCCAGTTACCAATTTCTTCTGAATCATTTCAGAAATAGTGCATCACATATAAGCAAACACGTATGCCTTTCCATCCCATTATTTCACATAGACGGCAAGATATGATATATACTCCCCTAGATACAGTATCTTTAATAGGAATTTACAAAATATTTTTAAAAGAATTAAACATAATTTTCTTATTTACATAATTTTTACATCCTAAAGATTGGACCTCTGAACAGAAAACCCCTAGAAGAATTTTTCAAGTCTTTTGATGTTTTACTTGCATGAATATTCATTCACTTCCTGGGTGCCTAGTAGGTCAAATGTACTATCTTTGCTTCTTCAGTGAACATACTATCTCGGGTTGCAAGTTGGAAGTGGGGAGGCTAAAAGCAGCCATCCTCCCTTACAAGAATAAACACAAAATTAGCTTATATTGCCAGGTTACTTACTGTCTCCTTTAGCAGAAACAGTGGCATGTACCGACAACTTCTAGGGATAAGGAGCGCAGGAAAAAATTAATTCAGTGCGCCCAGCATCTGCTGAGCAAAGATGTGGTCCCCTACCCTTCCACAACACAGGCAGGCGAGGATTAGTATCCTTACTTTTAGGTAAGACCACGGGACATAGAGAAGAAAGTTTGCTTTAGATCACATGGTTTATTGGTTGGGAAGTCAGGATGTGAAACTGAGACTCTGTTCTAAGCCCACACTCCTTCTTTCTTACCAAGCTGCACCACTATGTCTTAAAAGTGATGAAAACTCAAGGAATTTTAGAGCAACGTGTTTAAATGTAAAGGCAAAGAAGAGTCCATCTATATCAACGTCTTGGTGAGGTGCCACAAATAGGTCAAAAGGCAGGTGTGTTTACCTGGTCTGGCAGCTGTAGCATTAGGCTTTCCTGTAGAGCAGGTCAACTTAAAACCCCTAGTTTTCTCCTCTGCTGGTCGTCACCCAAACTCATATTAAGTGCTCTTCGGGGGCCTAAAAGTGGAAGCTACATGACAGCCAGGAGTAGGGAGATGTTTTGAACTAATGCCTACTCATTTTTGCCTTGATGTAAAATAGGATATCCTGCATCTATCTTGAATCCTGCTGTTTATTTTTATCTTCATTTCATAGAATCTCAAAATTGGCTTATACATAAAAATATGGCATTTTCAATTCTATCCCTAAATTACTGTAGGGAAGAACTCCTTTCCATTTTCTTCATTTTCATCCATCTCAATTTTATGTAGAACCAGGAAGACAAAAGCTCAGCTGCTTTGGTCTGGGTGAACGACAGGAGGAAGACAGCTCTTTAGACCTCAAATCTCAGATCCTTACTCACTTTAGCAATCAAAAAAAAAAAAGTACAGCTGTACAATGGACTGAAACGTACATCTCTCCAAAATTTATATGTTGAAATTCTAACCCCCATAGTGATATTATAAGGAGGTGAAATCTTTGGGGGGTGATTAGACCATGAAGATGAAGCCCTCACGAATGGCATTAGTGTCCTTATAACAGACAACCTAAAAAGTGCCCCTATACCATCCACCATGTGAGGACACAGTGAGAAGAAGTTTGCCCTCACCAGACACCAAATCGCCAGTGCCTTGACCTTGGACCTCCCAGCCTCCAGAACTATGAGAAATAAATTTCTGTTGTTTACAAGCCACTTCCGGTCTAAGATATTTTGTTATAGCAGCCCAAATGAAGACAGAGAAGCTAACAATTTTTTTCCTTTTTTTTTTTTTTTTTTTTTTTTTGAGACAGGATCTCATTCTGTCGCCAGGCTGGAGTGCTGTGGCATGATCTCAGCCCATTGCAACCTCTGCCTCCCGTGTTCAAGCGATTCTTCTGCCTCAGCCTCCCGAACTGCTGAGACCACAGGCGCCCGCCATCACGTCCAGCTAAGTTTTGTATTTTTCAGTAGAGATGGGGTTTCACCATATTGGCCAGGCGGGTCTCTAACTCCTGACCTTGTGATCCGCCTGCCTCAGCCTCCCAAAGGGCCAGGATTACATGAGCCACTGCACCCGGCCTCCTATTTTTCAAATAGGAAAACTAAGGTACAAAGGGCCTATGAGAGTTGCCGGCAACCACCAATGCCATCCTTATGAGGAATGGCTTACTAGAATTGGTCTGCATCCAGGAGCTCAATCACACTGGCACACGTGTTGAACGATGGATAGAGATACAGGGTAAGCAAAGGTGAAATGTCTCCAGTCAGTACCCATCCAATCAGTACTCAACTCAGGGCCCCTAGAAAACACTGTGCTTTCACTTTATAACAGTAGTCAGAAACAATGAAACAAAACAAAACAAAACAAAAAACACTGGGCAAATTGTCATGAGTAGCTAAGGATCCATTTCATTTAGCAAATACTATTGGTCCCAGGGAAAAGCACCAAGCCTGGGAATCCCTGCCACAATGACAGAATCACATTTCAACAGCTGCTTCTAGCCTAGGATGCAACCCCCGCCGCCAGCATCCCTCCACCTCAGAAACAGTAAACATCTGCCAAGAGAGAGCCCCATTAGTAAAATTCCCACCGTCTAAGGGTCATCGATTGGCTTTCTTCTGAGCTTCCTGCCTGCTTCCCTAATCTCTGCAGCCTGTTAGAAGCTGCCACGACCATGTGGGCAACCCCAAGCTACAGTTTCTTTCCTCTTCTCTGCCCTAAGCACTTTCCCCTCCAGGAGCACAACTCTGAACTGTCATTCCTGTCAACCAGATGGGAGATCAGCCACAAAGCTGTTCTGCCTCTCGCAAGGACAGGAACTCTTGTGGCAGGCAGGCTTTCAGGGCGGCGCCAAGTGAGAGCGAGTGAGTTTGGGCCTCTTAGTCGCTGTGGTCATGGTAAGGGAAAGTGACCTGTTTGTCACCAGGTTTCCCTTGGAAGTCCCCCACCCCCAGGCCTGGCTCCCCCTACTTCCCCTTTTGGTCCCTTCTGCTCTCACAGCTTCATGGCAGCCAGTGTGCAGCAGGATGCTGACAGCAGAGTGGCTCCAGTGAGCTGCCATTCCAGATGTCAGGAACAAGCTCACAGGTAGGAGTCCTGTAGGATATTTATGGCTTTAATTCCTCGGTAGAGGTTTTTGTTCTGTCATGCGGCGACGTATGAATTGCTACTCATTTGCTCCTGTATTTCCACGTCAGCGGCAATTATGGAAGGGCTGCTGGCTTCTTGTACGAACCCACAAGTTATGATCCCTACATATTTCAGACTGAGTGAAGCCGAGGATTGCAAACATCAGTGAGAAAGGGCTGGGAGACAACAGTGATGAAGAGGAGCAGGCTTTCAGGCCATAAGGTGGCTGTGAAGTGGTGAGGAGAGGCAGGAAAGTGCCCACTGTTTTGAGGGGGTGGTCTAGGCATCCTGGGCTTCCCTGGCCAGCTTGCAGGGGAGGTTTGGGGGATGGTCGGGGTAAGATGGTGTAGGCCCAGCGGTAGAGGGTTTGAGCTCTGCTCTGCCCAGCAGCTAGCACATGTGTCCATCTATGACCTTGGCAAAGTCACTTCCCTTTTCTGGCTCCTGCTTTCCCCAGCTTTGAAATGAGGACAGGCTTCCTGGGAGGAGGGAAGAATGCACCGAAGCATGCACTGATGAAAGCTTCTATCCAAAGACCAGAGCCACGTTACTCTTCATGGAACGGGGCTGTCTCCTGGCTCAACAACCACAGCATTTTCACACTTACAAAAGAAAAGGTCTGTCAAAATCCAGTATGCCACCAACTGGGGAATATAAACCCCCTTTCTACTTTAAGTTTACAACAAATTCATAAAACAAAGAGGCTTTTTTATTTCATGTTTGTCAATAAACCTGGCAATAGAAATACCAATTTGAACAGCAATTTTCCTGCTGGTCTGAGCTGAAATTAGCTCTGGATGAATTGGTTTTCAGTTTTTACATGTAAATTCTCTCCACATCCCCTGCTCCTATAGATAGTTGTAAGACATTACCCTGTTTCATGGCCATGTCTCTGCCCAAACCTTTGGTTCTTGAAGATGACACCCATTTATGCTGCAATGACTCTGACCAATTCTAGTCTAAACCCTGGGCACAAAGGGCATATTGCTGCAACCACATGGCCAGCAGGCAGGCGAAGGTGGCAGCCCATCCAGACAGGGTGGAGCAAGGCTTGGAATATGGATGTCCTGAGGACCAATGTAGGCTTGTCCCACTGACCTTTATCACTGTGCCTCAATGACCTTCATCTCTCCCACTTGCAGAAACACTGCTCAGATTCCAGCCAAGCCCTGAGAGGGGTTCTGGAAAACTCTAATTCATTCTAGGGCTGATATTTTCCTATACTGGCATTTCCAGATTTAGCAAATAAAAATTTAACAAATAATTGTTAGTATAAGTATATTCCAAATATTGCATGAGATACAGTAAAAAAAAAAAAAAAAAAAAAAAAAGTATTGTTTATCTGAAATTCAAAGTTAACTGAACCCCCCCATGAAAGGCCTTTGCCTCCAAAGATATTGGTCTGTGACTTTTGCAGAAACAAAGATTTGCTCTCCCAACAATTCTACTCTTCCCTCAGATTATCAGAAATCTAACCACATGTCCTTAAGAATACCAACCAACCATTCCTTGTGATGCTAAAGATGAAAGACCAAGGTGGTCCAAGCTTTAAAGAGACAGATGGAAATGTAAGTCCTGGCTTCATGGTGCAGCAGTTACACTGCCTTGTTTTCATTCATTAATTTTTTAAGCCCTAGTTTACTCATCTGTCAAATGTGCACAAGAATATTTTCTACTTCAAAATCATACTCCAAGGAGTAGAGAATGTATATGACATCTTTAGTGCAATGCCTAGCACAAAGCAAACAATAAGTTACTCTTACTAATTTTTAAAGTTTCTATATATGAAACAGAGTTTCAAACATGAAAACAAGTAAGTCAACAGTTACAAAATATTCTCAGATATCATCGTACTTTACCTGAACAACCATGAAATGTGTTAATTTTACATTTCATAGATTAAGGTTAAGTACATTTGCAGAGTATATCGCAATTAAATAGCAAAGTGCTGAGTTTGAACAAAAGTCTCAGATCAGACTCGGATTGTAATTTTCTCATTATGGTTCAGTTGTCCTGATCCCTGCCTTCAAGCAGATTATTATTCAACTGGGAGGTGGAATGAAATACAAAGTTATTTCCAAACCAAAGTGTGTGATGCTCTCTTTGTTTACTCCTTAAACTGGGCATTGGAAGTTCTTTCAATACTTTCCCTTATATCTTCTCAGTCATGGGCTAATAGACCAGCTGCAGACGGTGTGACAATCACGAGAATACTGACAAAATGTCAATCTGCAAGTTATAGGTATACATGGTAGGGGCACTGTCCAGCTTGATCCAGCTTAGCAAGAAAGTCTGGATTTTCTCCTTAGATTCATAGGAATTCAGCTGTCTCCACCAGCGAGACTCTCTTGGCTTTCATTCTGTAAGATACTCATTCTTGACAGCTTTCTACACACAATCAATGGGTTGAGACCAACATGTAAAGTAATCCCAGGCATCCCAAGCTGCTGGTTATTTGCTCTCTTCCCAGATTCTAAATCTCCTTCTACTATTGGAAATCAGATATGCTGTTTTCTCTCCTATGACTGGGAAAGCGTGGCCCAGAGGGGTGCACATGAAAGAAGGCACAATTCAGCTACCTTTTGATGGTTGTATCTTCAGCACAGTGGTGACCACTCCATTCACCAAGGCAGGAAAATGGTCCAGAATCACAGTAGATGTGCGTTTGGTGATATGACAAAAGACGCTAATACCTCCAGGAGAAATGCCTACCCTCTCTGGTTCCTAGATGTTGCTAAGGCTTTGATCACTCTATTATTCCCCACATCTTAGAACTTCCACAGCAGCAGTGATGGGCGAATGATACATTTATATACAAAAGGACAAACAGCATGGTGTGAGAAAGCCCAGCTTCCTGAAAAAATACTACACTCATTTCACATTTTAGGGAAATGCGCATCTGAAACCCAATGACCAGTTTATTTCCTAGCTTTTTAGCCCTAAGCCATTCTCAAAAATGTTCTCTACTTCCTACTTAAATAATCTAAAACCCTCCAGGTTCATCTCGTTTACTTTCCTAGCCCTACTTCTAATCATTTTTCTTTCATACTTTTCTCTTCCCTGGATAAACTAAATGCCAACTGATCTTCTCCTCTATCTTCTGACTCCTTTCATTCCCTCTCTGGCCCATCACTAATCAACCTGTGCAAGCATCCACATGTACATTCAGTGTGTACTTGAATTTCTTGTTTGCAGCAAGAAGTAGTACCTCACATTCTTCAAATATCCAAACAATAAGGAAGGACACTGATAGTTACAAGGAAGCAAAGTAAAATATGTAAAGCGATTAGAGAACAACTTAAGCAAGCAATAATATGAATAACTAATAGCAATTGCATATAGCTTTACAGGGCAGGAAACCCAGAACAACCTGAATCTCATTTGGTCTTCACAATAATATGTGATCAAACTCAACAATAGAGCATATAGAATGGGAAAGTGAAGTGGAAATGGTATTTATCTGTCATCAAATGGATGTGGGTTTGAATTGCAACTCTGCCAGCTAATGTGTTGTGTTACCTGACTATACCACACCGCCTCAGTGTTCGCATCCCAAAAATACAAGAAGAATATACAAAATGCAGTAATAATGCATACAAAATGCCTGACTCATAGTCGGTGAACTATGATTAGTCTCATTTTACAAACAAGGAAATAGAGACCCAAGGAACTTTACAAGTTTAATCGAGGTTACAAAGCCAGTAAGTAGCAGAGCTGGGATTCAAACTCAGACACTTATGAATTAAAGCCTCTGCTTGGCCCATGACATTGTGACTAGAATCTTTTGTCCAATGCTTCTCAAACTTAATATGCATACCAGTAACCTAGGACCTTGTTAATATTCAGATCCTGATTAAGCCCAAGGTTTCCCAAGATTCTGCATTTCTTACAAGCTTTGATGGGATGTGTATCCTTCTGGTCCACACTTTGAATAGCAAAGATATGAACTGTAAGTCTTAAATAGAATTTAGGATTATTCTAACATGGTACAGTTGACTTTTTAAAAAATTAGTCTTTTATGGATGAGAATAGAATGTAGAGGTCATGAAAATGTGTTCGAAGTGTTGGGTGCTTTTCCATATGCATGGCATGGAGCTAGGTTATGGAGACACACAGACGAGCTGAGGAAGGTGGGACACATGCTTGCAAGTGCAGAATCGGGACAGATAATGGAGAACCTTGAAAGATTTATAGAGGAACATAACTTAGATCCAAAATAATAAGGATCCACCATATGTTTAAAAACAAGGAATTGGAGTTTAAATCTGGATCAAAATAGAGAGACAGGAATCGAGGATACCAACCACAAGGCTGCCGTAGAAAGCAGAGATGAGATGGTATGGATTTGGACTTGTAAGAAACTGTGGAAATGAATAAAGTAAGGCCAGACATATGAGACACTGAGGAAGACTATGTTGCTTAGCACGCTGGCCTTTAAACTTGGATGTGGGCTATAATACAACTCTTCTTCACACTAGCTATCTGACTTTGGTCCTCTCTGAGCTTCCATCTCTTTATCCGTGAAATATAGATCATCTATTTCAAGGGCCATTGTGAGGATTAAATAAGATAATGCACGTGAATGCTCTTTGAAAACTCTAAAACACTATATAAATCAAGGAGCTATTATGATTAAGTTTCTCATGCAGTATCTGACATATTAGCACTGAATTAAGTAATGAAAGCAGAGAATTTGATGAATGCTTGGATATGAAGAATGAGAAAGAAATAATCAAAGGTGATCTGAAAATTTTCAGAGTACTTCAATGAGAAGATAGTTGCACTAAGCGGAAATGGGAGGAGTGGTGAATCCGCAGGGGAATGTGATGGGTGAAGGGCTGGTGAATCTTGTAAGACTCCACCCTGCGAAATTTAAAAGTCCCAGAGGCAGGATGTTTCCTTGACTTTCAAAAGGAGCAATGGGGTTCCTAAGAGTTCCAGTGAAAAAAAATTTATTTAATTTTCATCGTCCTATGACCACCATAACCATTTGGTGGCCAGGTGTGTGGCCTTGAACAAGGCTCTGCTTAGCAGTGTCTCCTCATCCATGAAATGGGGACACAAATAAGAGCTACCTCAAAGGGAGGTCATGAAGACCACAATCAGTAATGGTTGCAAAGCCTCTCATTCAGTGCCCGCACATCATAGGTTCTCAATAAAACCCCTCTTCCCCATCACCATTGTCGGCATTACTGTTACTGTGGCAATGTTCAACACAGAAAACAGAGGAACCTAAAAAGAACATGTGTCTGGACAAAAACACAAAACATATTAAGCTAAAGGAACACAAGAGATTCAAGTCTTTCCCATCCACAACACACCATTCCACTATTTTGCAAATGGGGAAACTGAGGTCCACAGAGGCAGCATGTGACCAACAGCATTTCTTTTGGATGGGCTGCTACAGTCTGCTTACCCACTGGTTCTCCCAGTGATGCTGGAGTTGCAAAAATCTCTGGGAAACTAAGGGAAAACAAAATACCTGCTGAAAGCACTGATTTGAGAGAGCGTGCTCCATGGATGAGACCATTCTTTTCATCAGACGGAGCAGTATATTTCTCCAAGCTGGACTATTAATTAAAATTCAGCGATGCTAATTTTACTGCCAACTTAGGAGATCCTTATTACATTTATTTTCCAGGTAATTGCTGCTTGTACAGGAGTTCAAATAGATGTCTTTTTTAGATGGTGCAATAGATCAGAATTATAATAGTTACATTCCTCACCCTTCATTTTGCTCCCCTCTCATTCTGAAGCCCGCTTCCTTAAATTATACGGAGAAGCCTCCCCCTCTCTCTCCCTGTCTCCCTCCCGTTCCTGCCTTAGTGCCCTCTGGCTCTCCAGGATGCCCTCTCTGTCAATGATAGACTCCACAGAGGAATGGAGGATCAAAACAGACTTTCTGGTTTGTTGTTCACAATTTCATCGTACCATTTCCCCTCGAGGAAGAGCCAAAAATAATCCCTTACTTACATATGGAAATGTATACAAAGCACACTTCCTTACATCGGCTGTTTTTTTAAATCCTAAGTTGTGTCCCCAGTTTACAGATGAATCAATTGACGCTCGGATTCATAATTTCCAGATTCTGGTTTCACCTCTTATTTTTAATCTTGACCAAGAAAAAAATTTTCAGGAAAAATTATAATACGTTGTGCTCCAAAAGAGAAAATAAATGATAGTGACAAGAAAGAAACTTCGCTCTCCAGGATCAAAGGCATGTGATGAGAGTAGTGGAGGAGGAGGAAGAAAACTCCCAAGTTCTCTTCAAAGTTAGAGAGACTCTTTCTGGAAATCTCCTCCTTGTCACCGGGCCTATGGATTTCTTACAACAGGAAGACTCTTTTCTTTGCGTCATTGAATCCCAGGATGGTGACGCTGGGCAGAGGCCACACCTGAAGGCAACCAGGCAGTTTCCAGGGATCATCCTAGGAACTTGTCTGAGAGGCACTTCTCACGACCTGGAGGCCTCTGGGGAGAAGCAGCAGGCACCAGAGCCCTGCACAGCAGTGTCACAGCCCAGTAAGGGGCTTGGAAGTTTGAGTCAGTCCAGCAATAAGTACTGTGTACTGGGGAAGGAGAAGTTTTCGGGGTGGGGTCGGGGGGGCAGATTCATTTGAAAATAAATGGTAGTGGCCATTTATTATATGTTTATTATGCATCAGGATATTCCTAAGCATTTTACATGCTTTATCTCCACTGTCTGAACAATCTTGTAAGATGGGTACTGTGATTATAATTAGGCCTATTTTTACAAGTGAAAAAACTGAGGCTTAATAAGTTAAGCAGCCAATGGAAGGTCATGTGGCTAAACATGAACAGAGCCAGGATTTAAACCTGGGGCTCTCTGACTCCAGAGCTCTTGTACTCTGAACGGCTCTGCACATTGCCCTCCTGGAAGTTTGGTTTTGTCAAAACCCCTTTGGTACTATAAAGCAGTATTAGGTGAAACAGGGAAAGAAAGAATTTGCACCTATAGCAGTCATATCCAAACTACAACATTTCTACCTCAAGGACGGTGTGAGTTTATTCGTCAGGGACCTAGAAAAAAAGTTAGCATATGTATTTATATTTTAATGTCATCCTTTGAAAATATCTATGTATTCAGTAGTACCTTCTTATTGCAGTTTTGCTTTTCAAGGTTACACTTTCCTGAGGTCAACTGCGGTCTGAAAATCAGTGAGTACAATGCAATAAGATATTTTAAGAGAGAGTGAGACACTATATTCACATAACTTTTATTAGAGTATATTGTAATAATTGTTCTGTTCAATTATTAGTTATTGTTAGTTTCTTACCATTCCTAATCGATAAATTAAACTTTATCACAGGTATGTAAGTATAAGAAAAAATATAGTATAGCTGGGGCTCAGTACTGTTTGCAGATTCAGACATCCACTAGGGGTCTTGGAATGTATCCCCCTTGGATAGAGGAGGACTACTATATATGAGTTTTATCATGTAAACAATATATTAGTACTTTCTTTAATTTATTTTATGAACAGGGATCAAAAGTATTCTGTCTTGAGATTTAAAATTGCATGATCTTAGAGTTGGGAAAGGAATTTAGAGAACATCTAATCCAACTTCCTGCTTCCCACCCACTCTGGCTAAGGTTTCCAGGACTATCCTTCAACCTCTGGTCTTCTCTTAAATGCTCTGAGTTTGCAACTTTACAAAGGTTGTTTTTTTGTTTTTTGTTTTTTGCCACTATTTCATGGCAACGGAGACTCAACCACTTCTTTCTAAAGACTCAGATCTACATATTCCAGCTGTAGACCCAGCTGGCTCAGTAAGCACAGCATGTGGGCCATGCAATGGACATAGACTTTCATATGAATGGTGTCCCAGAACTAGTCAACCCAGTGACCCGGCCTGCTGGTGAAGCCAGTCAAAAATAATCCTGAGACATCAGAGACACATGAATACCCTGAACCCAGAAATCCTTGCAATAGCAAAGCTTGCTCTCTCAAGGCTGTTAACCTACTAAATTCTCTTGGAGCTCTTCTCCAACTTTCTCTTTCCTGACCTCCCCATTGGTTTTCTTTTTTTGTGCTTATGAATTGCAGGCGTCTTCAATCAACACAACTGAGCTGAGACTCCTCTAGAAGAGAGCTGTCAGGGTCCTGACAGACAGCTGGTGAGGTGCAGAATGACATGAGTGAGGGGCTTGGCGCTGACGTGAAGGTTGAGGATGCAGCCACTGGAACCCCACGCAGGTTAGAGCTGTGACCGACAGAAATGACGATGCGTGTTCCTAGAGGCTTAGGCAGTGCCAGAGAAATCACTCAGTGCCAGCTGGCTCCTGCATGAATGCTTCTCTAGACAAGCTGACCTTTGCTACTTAGTAGGGTGTACGTTGCCTCTAAACCCATTTCCAATTTACTGACACCTGGTGGATTTTTATTCACCACTGAGCTCTGACCCGAAAAGAGCTGCCAAATGTCCTAGGCCATCCATTCACTCAGCACTTACAATCATGATAGTCACCACCAAGGAAAGCTTTAGGACCTTTAGTTTCAGGTAAGAGCACTGACTTTTGGGACAGAGCCTGCCAGTGTTCAAATTTTGCTTTGATGGCTACTGAATAGCTACAATTTGGAAGCTCTTGAGCTTCCTCTGGTCCCCTTTCCTAGTCTACAGAAGAGGATATTGCTAAAAGGCTATTGTAGGTAAAATGAAATGGGATCAGTGTTGCAAATGCCATTTTTTACTGTTGCAGTGTTTCTGCATCGTGTCGCCTGAGGGCTTCCTTCTGTGACCAGAAACTGCTCTGCCCCCACGCAGCACTGGCCTGGAACTGGAGAATTAAAGATCTGCCTAATCCCACATGCAAACTTTGATGTGATTGGCGTATAAGTATCTTAGCACCCTAGTATCGTGGGTTAGATGGCGCTGAGGCACATATTCCATGCTGGGCCCAGCACTTCCCCAGGGTGGCATCTCACTTGGTGATGTGCCTTGTGCTGGTTACCTTCCCTTCCCATGTCAGCTCACTGGTGTGCACTGGAATCACCTACCAAACCAAATACTTAAATTCTTGCTTCTGAAGAGACCCCAACTAAAATAATATGTATTGCTCTAAGCAGTTTGATTCAGAACAGATAACGAAAAACAGGAGCTGAGGATTATAATGTGGAATTCTTGAGCAAGTAGTAGGCTCCATTTCTTAGCCTTCTACACCCTCCTCCTCACAACACCAAAGTCAAGAATTCCTGTCTCCTAAGGAAATGTCTTTTACGGCTTGGGTGGACGCTATTGTAGAGGTATGAAACAGGCCAGTTCCCTTAGTCAGTGAGTCTGCACTGGCTGTTTAGAATGTGCCCAAGAGGGCACCATCCTCTGGAGAGGCCATTAATAGCCTTGGGCATGGTCCCTGCCTTAAGTTGGAGAGTCAGGGCTCATGAAGTAAGGAGCAATATATTTCTAGCCCATGCTGTTTGACAGCAGTACTTTTTTTTTTTTTTTTTTTTTTTGAGACGGAGTCTCGCTCTGTCGCCCAGGCTGGAGTGGAGTAGCCGGATTGCACCTCACAACAGCAGTACTTCTCAACACTCGGCCACATGTGCTGAAGCCTGCTGGTGTCTACCCAAGTCCCCTCGACTGGAGGGGACCCTGTGCCCTCTCTGGGGCATTGGTGAGTAACTCACAGCTATCCCTCCAGAGAATCATCTTTGGCCAAACCTTCATGTGGGCAGCTACCACCCACCACACCAGCCCCTCTTCCAGATCAGACCTCAGCAAGCCTGACTGGCCCAGGGACACAGAAGACCAACCTCTTGCCTCCACGTGGGGCCAAGTCTGCAGTGTGACTTGTGCTCCAGAACTCGCCCACAGGCTCAGCCTGAAGCCAGGCTCCAGTGGAGGCCCATTCCTGCCTGGCTTCTCTCCACGGTCCTATTCTGCTCCCCTGACTCCTCTTCCCTAAGAGCTGTTCCCCAGCGAAGCCCGTGGTCTCAGACTGGGCTTCAAAGAAACCTGACTCCATGTCAGCATCTTCTGCAGAGTTTTATAAAAACACCTACACCTGAACTTAACCACCCGAACTTACTGAACCAGAAGCTATAGATCTTCAAGAGTGGGAACCAGACAGCTGTGTGCTTTAAAGCCTAGTAGATATTTCCAATTCACCAGTTTATCTCTCAACTTTTCATTTTGAAAATGCCAAACTTACAGAAATAATGAAAGTACAATATAGTGATAAATACCTACATACTCAGCATCTAGATATACCAATTATTAATATTTTGCTCCATTTTTTTTCTCTCACATATCAAAACTAATTTGCAAGTAAATTATAGACGTTATGACACTATTCTTCAATTCTTCAGCATGTATTATCCACGAATAAAGACATTCTCCTACATAACCCCAGTACCATAATCACCCACAGGAAATTAATACTAATTTGTTAATATCCCCAGAGCATATAGTCCATAGTTAAAATGTACCCTCTGTTTTAGGCCAAAGGTTGCGATTTTCTCAACTTTAGAGACAAGAGAAGTTTGGAGAAGGGAAACTTCTGTATGGGTTGAATAGAAAGGAAAAGACTTCACGGAGGAAAGAGATAAGAATTGGGCTGTGAAGGATTGATATTAGAAAGGAGGGGTGGAGAAAATGCTCAAATAGAAGCAGGTAAATACCTATGCAAACATGCAGACAGAGGGATTGGAATCACCTTTTGTGGGCGGTGATGACTGAGCAGAACTGGCGGACTAGGGGAGGTAGGCTGTGCAGCCGGACAGGCCTCATGCAATCTGAGTACAGAGAGATTGCCAATCCAAGCAATCAAAAAAACAACAGCCACACACCAAGAAACGTTAAAGGTGCGTGCACTTAGGAGAGTGGCATCGGATTTGTGGGACACATTCAGGTGAACTCTAGTCAGGACCATGGCAAAGCATTTGGGGTCAGAATTAAGCTGGGGAGTTAATTACTGATTGAAATTCACATATTAATATATTTGTTCTACCAGCATTTTCTGAGTACATGTTATGGGCCAAAGTACCAATCTGAACACAGGAAATAAAGCACTGAAAAAACAGACAAGGTCCCTGCTTTCATGAAACTTAGGTAGGTGTGTGTGTGTGGGTGTGTGTGTGTATGTGTGTTGGTTGAGTGGGGGTGCAGGAATCATTCAATAGTCAAGTAAGTAAGTAAATGAAGAAGAAAATATTCTGTATTAGTGATATGGTTAAGACTGAAATTTGAAACAAACAAACAAACAGGTTCAACCATCATCGGAGCTTGCTTCAGAGGAAAAGCATCATCCAAAGCACTGCTAAGCTGGAGACAGCTAACAGCTCAGAGGAACGGATTGCTAAAATTTCCACAAGTTGGTGAGCTGATTGACATCACCCCCATATCTTTAAATAGGCCATGGTGGAATATTTACACAAATTGGTAAACGCCCCAAATCATGGCTTCCTTTCTCCTGGGACAGCTGCCTGCTAAGCATTTACCAGCAAACCACCACGTTCAAACCAAAACCTGGATGACAGGGAGTCCGTGATAGAAAAACAAAGGAGAGAATATTCTGGGCAACTACTGCCTCAACCTACAACATAGAATACACTTGGCATGTTTGAGGAACACAGAGAAGGCTGGAGTGTGGTGGCAGAGGGGAGGGCACAGGAGAGGAAGGAGGTTGGCGGCAGCTGGTCATTTGTACCACATGGTCCTGGCATGGGGCACTGGGCTTTTATTTTGAACATTATGGGAAGTCATTGGAGGAGCTTAAGCACAGGAGTAGCATAGTTAGAATTATGCTTTTAAAAGATTACTTTGGTTGTTGGAAAATGAACTGGAGAAAGTGAAGAGTAAAAGAACTCCGCTAGTGCTCATGAAGCAATGGATGTACAACATGATTCACTGCAGCATTGTGTGATGGCAAAATATGAGAAATAGCCTGAATGTCCATCAATGGGAGACAAGGTGAATTAATAATGGTATAGCCATACAATAGGACTGATAAATAGTTGTTTAAAAAACAACTCTTTCCTTACTGTTAACAAAATGTCTCCAGTCTATTATTAAATGAAGAAGTTGGGACAAACCGAAATCTAAAGGATACTGGTTTTTTTTGTGTAAAATAGTGGGGACATAAATTATATTTTTATGTATTTTCACGTAGCTGAAAGGAATTATAAGAAACTAGTAGATAAAACCTAGTAGATAAAACCATATTCTACTGACATTTTTGAAGGTCAAAAATGATCAAAAATTGGCCATTACATATGTTTTGGCTTAAAAGTTGCTATTTTTAAATTTGATATTTGTTACTTAGAGAATAGATGTGGTATGGTATTATGAGGTGCAGTTTTTACCATATGTCCTTTTATGTTTTATTAAGCCATGAGAAAAAGTCATTTTATTAGTATTTTAAAATTAGACAAGTGTAGATAGGTAGATAATTAGATCGATAATAGGTTGATAGATAGCTCGATAGATTAGATAGATAGCTCGATAGCTTGATAGCTAGCTAGCTAGATAATAGATAGATAAGAACAAGAAAGAGATGAAAAGCTTTTGCAGAAATCCAAGTAAAAGTTTATGGTAATCGAGACTAAAGTAGCAGTAGAGATAGGGAAAAGACAGATCTGAGATAAATTTTTGAGATAGAAGTGTAAGGATTGGCCATTAGATTTTATCTTTGGCAGGATGCAATGAAGATAAAAGGAAGCAAGGACAGCATCCTCCATTCTTGTTTCAGCAACCCAGGGTGGTTTGCTTCAGTTACTAAGTCAATGGCTCCATCATTTGTTAAGATAAGAACCAGGGAAGGTGGTAAAATCTAGATGCAGGTAAATGCTAGCTTTGAGAGGTCTGTTAGATGCCTGAATGGATATGTCACTTAGGCACTTAGGTAAACAAATCTTGAATTCAGGACAGTTTAGGGCTTTGAGCTATGAAGGTAAAAGTCATCCCAACTGTGAGGAGGGAGAAGAAGATATTTTTAAAAGGGATGCTGGCAACTTTTAGGGCTTTTTCTTCTTCCATTCTCTGAGAACACCATACAGGTTACACAATGGGTAAATCAAACAGGATATCGGGGAGAAATGAGTAAACTAAGAAAATTCTAACAAGTTTCACACACTTAAATGCTCTGGTGCCTACATAGCATGCATTATTCAGGCCATGTGATCCCACGAAAGTCATCTCGAAAGTTAGGAAGAAAGGTTTTCAAGGCTGACACCATCACCCTGGGGCCAATAGGAGCTCTCCGTCGACACAAGGTCGTTCTGAATGTCAAGCACCGCAAATCCTCCTCCTGTTTCAGTGGGAGGTACGTAGGCACAAAATAAGTTCAAATAGGGGCAAAACTGAAATGATTCTATTTTCCCCCTAAAACCGGCAAATCCAACCATAAAAAATAACTCAAAGAGAAATAGAACTCAGCTATTGAAGATGGCAATATAGTGACCTGGTCATCTATAGGACTGGGAATAAAGGAGTAAGTGACAAAAACAAGATAAATGGAAACATGATCAAAATAAAAAGCTTTTGTGAGATCTAATGATTGGAATTCTCCGCCTGGGATTTGGGCTCAGTACCCAGCAGGGTTTGAAGTGAATCTGGCAGTGGGGAGAGGAGCAGATTCTCTGTGGGTTTGCAGGAGAAGCATGAAAACCCAGGCTCTGAACACACCAAGCACACTCATCTTCAGAGAAGATGGTCCCTGGGCACTTCTGGCGTGTGTGGAGCTGTTAGCCTTGCATCTTCGCTCAATGCTAAAAGTGGATAATTAAATTCTATCGCTCTAATGAAATTCCCCCTGTCATTTACACTGTAAATTGTTCATGGAGCCTTCGGGAGACTAGGGAGTACAAACCTAAGCAGGAGATCATCCACTAGCACAGAGCTAGATGGAGACCAGTCACTTACGGAGGAGTGTGAGCCCCAAGGGCAACTCAGGTGAGAGATTCAGAGAAACTCAGGAGGGAAAGTGGACAAGACTACATCAAACCAGCTCACATTCTTTAGGCCCAGGGTTGTCCCCATTGAACAAAATTCACCAGATAATTGCCAAATGTGTATTTAGTTTGGTGTTATGAACATCTGGTCTCAGTTCACCCTGGAGAGAAATACACATAAATTGGTGGGTTAACAGCTCTCTTGTCTACTCAGAGATATTCCAGAAAAAGAGGACATGACTGTGTATAAATGTTGTTTTTATACTCACTACTGCTATTACTGCATCCTTGACTGACGAGAGGGGAAGATGGTATAAAACTTTTGCAAAATTTCAAATATACACATATTTATTAATGTACATTTGTGGGGTCTTGTGGAAAATCAAAAGTTGGTGCATTGAAAACTACAAAAACCCCTAAAACACAGGGAAGAAAATGTTAATTCACCTTCCCTCTGGATGTGAAGAGATCATCAAGGCCCTCAAGATGACCTAGTACCCTTAGACTGGTCTGTGTTGCTCAGTGGGACAGCGTAGGCTCAGGGCAAGTTTGGTTTTATAATCTGTTTTAGTTCTTATTCTCTTTGAAACAATGGAAACTTGCCACTGGCCCTTACAGGGAGTTCATAAGAAAACTTTGGGATCCAACAGACACCAAAAAATGTACATTCATTTTATGAACCTAAGACAGGAGCAAGGGGTAAATGGGGGAGGAATGAATTAAGGGAGCGATGATGACAGTGAAATGCATTATTACCTAGTTATTCATGCACTCTTGGCTTTTCAGTTGATGAACTTTTCACACCAGAAGTGGGGAAACTCATCAACTTTTCCTCTCCATATGTCTTCTTCTATCTTCTCTTCTGTCTCACCTAATTGTTATGCACTCAACATGGACAAAGACATTGTTCTCATTTTAACTTTCTCTACAGAGCTCAGGTGCCCTTATCTGACTCTGAAACACATTTTCACCTCATCCGGCATAACCTGCCTTTAGTTTCTGCAGC
The DNA here is from genome assembly GCF_003255815.1 of Theropithecus gelada. Lineage (NCBI taxonomy): Eukaryota > Metazoa > Chordata > Mammalia > Primates > Cercopithecidae > Theropithecus > Theropithecus gelada. The sequence goes on along the minus strand of NC_037682.1, from coordinate 122,301,544 downwards.
AATTCCTTATGTGTACATGAATGGGAAAGCTCCCGGCTTCTTTCATGATACAAGTGTAATATCAGAGTCTAGCCTCTCCTCCCGCTTTACCACACTAGTAAAAGCTTCTCAGTTTCCCCTGCTCTACTCAGCTCCCTCTTCCTTCTTTCCAGTCACCTAAAAGAAAGCTGAAGGGTCCAAAGGTGTTGGTGACCTTGTGAAGAATCCCCCAAAAATCTAACTGCACTTAAAAAGCAAAGACCACCCTGCAGAAATGATTGCAGATGTTTCTAACTCTGTCTGCAGGCTTAAGAAAAAACCAAGGTCAGAGGGGACCTTTTTGGATGGATCAAATTTCTGAATAGTTCATGATATATAGACTTAACTTCTAGAAGGCTAAACTTTGTAATTATTAACCAGGGTTTTCACATAATGTAGGTAAGCTCCTCTGTCCTGTGAAACAATCCATTTACATGCTTCCTGAATCATCTTGGGAATGTAAGACCTTCAGAACAGTAAGCTAACTAAGGCCCTGGACATCAACCTTCTGGTTTGACACCCATTTATTTGCAAGCTGTGTTGACATCACTCCTATGTGACAAATTTACAAAGGAAGAGACACAGCCTAGCCCGTGAAATATAAGATGATTCTATGTCTTAAGTACTTAAAGCCTATTACCAAAATAGGTGTGCCATGTTGCTGTTATAAATATCATCCTTAACACCTTTTGATTCTTTTTACTCTGAAGTGTCCAACCTATTATGGAACAAAGAAAGGCCGCCTTTTAAATCTCGCTCACTTTGGCTTCCTCAGAGATGGATGTGCCCCCTCTGAGCTCAGTCTCACATAAAAGCACGCAGTGCACTGCTGTAAATCTGTTTTACATCAGCTTTTATGTGAACCAGGCCTGAGCTTGGCTTCATTATCCTTTCTTTCTTTCTCTTTTTTTGAACAACAAAAAAATGTGGTCTCCAGCTAACTCTGATGATTTGCTTTGTAAATAACATGAACTATTCACTTTCCTTTAGAGAAATCTCTTGAGAAACCTGGGACCATGGGTCTCTTGTGCGACATGGCAGTAGGAGCCACTGGCTACTGGATGTGCCCTCCTTGGGCCACCTTCAAGGCACTTGCTCCCCATTGACAGCAGCCAGGGTCTCTGGATCACACTGCTTTGCGCTGGTGGGGCCATTAAAGGCCATGATTCTGCAGGTCTAGACCCCCTAAAATGCCATATTGAAACCAGAGGGAAAAGTTAGTATGTCTACATCTTGCGTCTACCATGTGATCCCCACAGAAAAATACTAAAAAGTTTGGATTTTATTTTAAAGTTGCTGTTAGAAAATTATGGTGTTCTTATGTGATCACATGAGTCTTTCTTGAGCTGTGCCCATTCAAATACGGCCTTTTAACCACCAGTTAAAGGACTGGGACTATATTTTAATCAGTAGCAATTTAATTAAAATTAAGACTGGTATAGTGGAAACAACCCTGGAATGAGAATTTGAAGATTTGGCTTCATTGCTGCATGATTCAGGCAGGTCAGTGAGTGTCCCTGAGCTGGGGCTTCCTCATTCTTAAAATGAGAAGCTCTTACCAGATAACCCAAAAGGTTCCACCTGATTCTAAAATTCTCTGGAACTGTGGTTTTATGATCAGTGTGTGCCCATCATACAAGAGGTGATCCTACAATCCTTGACTAGGTTTCATTTGGTTTTGGTTAATATTGCTTGGATTTCTGACAACTGAGCCCAAAAAATACTTTTCTTTTGCCGAGAGCTGTCCTACCCAGAATAGAAATTCAGAAAAATTATGGTTATACGAGAATTGAAGAACTTTTATTTAGCAATAATTTGACAAATTAAAGTACTCTGCTAAGATTAAAATGGTGGGCTAGGCACATACCCATTTACCTCCAGTCCCATCTAAAGAACAATTGAAATAAAAGCATAGAAGTGTAAAAAGAAATAAACTAGCATGTAAGCTAAGTAAAGAGGGCTGGGACATGGGGGCATCACTAAGAAATAAGAAGTTTTAATACATTTCTTGGAGACAGAAAGCAGGCTGTCTAATGAGGCTAGTACAAACCGCCATCACCTACAAGGGGCCAGCAGGTGAAGTGGGGTCTAGACTGCTCCACAGAACTCTACAAAGGTCTGGGCTGGGAGTGAGCAGTCATAGAAGAATGAAAAGTGAAACTGAGAAAAAAGGAGGAAAAAAGTTCCCTAAGGAAACTGAACAAAATGTGGAAAGTTAGAGTTTTTAGTTAAGCATGTTGGTACTCTTCTTCTGGCTCTCCTCCATGCCATTTAGAGCAAAGTTCCCAATTATTCTTTCATCAGTGTTAACAACTAAACAAGGAGTGTTTGTATATAAGGAGAACTAGAAGCAGGAAAATGACAAAACCAAAGGACTATGGAAGAAAAAGACATGATTTAAGAAACAGAATAGAACTTTCACCATTATCATCATCATCATCACCATCTCAGAGAGACTGACAAAGATACTTTCTCCATGATGAAAAGGGAACAATGGGAGCGTAAGAATGAGCTCATAAATATTAAAAATGCAACTGACAATTTAAAGTGCTATGAGTAGAAAACAATATTAAGAAAAGCTCCTAGAATACAAAGCAGAGAGTCAAAGAAAAGAAATTATGAGGATAACTAAGCTACAGAGGAGCAATTCAAGAGATGTAACATCCAACTAATGCACATCCTACATAGAAAGAGAGAACAAACAAATGGAAGGAAAGGAATGTCAATGAAACAAGAAATGAGAGTTTCTACAGATCAAAGACATGAGACTTTAGATTAAATGAGCTCCTAGAGTGTCCAGCATACTCCAAAGAAAAATAACTGCATCTAAACATAATGTCACAGACAAACAGAAAAGCTTCCAGATGGACCAAAAATAAAAAAAAGTTACCTGCAAAGAATGAGAATCAAACATGCATCCCATCTGATTCCCGGTTAGCAACCTGGATTCAGGAAAACAATGAAGGGGTGCTTTCAATGTTCAGGAGGAATATAATTTTAATTCAGAATTCTATGCTCATCTAGACCATCAACTAAGTCTAGATAATTGCTACTCAGATGATATTCTACTATCAACAAGTAGAATAAAATTGCTTTTAGAATGTAAGGATAAAAAACGTGACTTCTCAAGCACCTTTTCTTGGGAAATTGTTTGAGAATGGACTCCATCATAGGGATGATCCCAGAACAGAAAAACTTGATCCAAAAAACAGAAAATCCCACTTAAGAGAGCAGCAGAGGCCATTCATCATGAGTGCTGTGTATGGAGCCTAAAGGTGATCCATAGAGATGTGGGGAGAAGGATGGCGCTCCAGGACAGGAGTGGACAGCACAAATGGGGGACTCATGAGGACAAAGGGTCTCATTGAGAGTTTGAAAAATAACCGAGGGCATGATAAAGACAATGGCACAACCATAAAAAGATATTAATTTCTCACAAAAAAGTATGAAAATGCATGTTCTAAATAGGAAACAGTGTAAACTAGGCATGATGTTAAGGAAATGATGGGGTGTAAGAAAATAATCTATTTGACTTAGAATCTAGGAATAGTCTCCTAGAGGGACCTCCCATAGAGAAGGAAATGTAATCCCAGCCCTCACATTGGCCAGAGATTGAATAATATGTTTCATGGTCAGAATAATGTAAATGCTGTATATTAATTTTCAACTTTTAAAGAAAATATGTGCACAAAGAACAGAAGCCTTGTTAGTGGCTGCAGTGCAGCATGTGAATGATTTATCAGCCTTACCAAAGTGAGAGAAAGAGTGTGATATAGTAGGGGAAGAAAATAAAGAATAAAAATTTACAGACATTAATACCCTCATGTCCACCAGAGAATAATCAAATGATACCATCAAAAGTTGATGTTGTAAAAATAAGGACTTAAACGTATTTTTAAGTATATATATTTAGTGTCACCAAATAGGGTAATCTTTTAAAAAGCAACAATAAAAATTTCAAATATTGAGAAGGATACATATATACGTATATATAAAATAAACATATATTTATATATATGTATAGTGTGTGTGTAGGAGGAGCATTGATAACCTAAATTCTCATCATTTATGTAAGAATTAAATTAAGATTGACTACAATTGGTAAATGAAGAGAAAGTTTTAAGCATACTTCCTAGGTTCTATTATGAGGCCCTAGATTAGGACATGGTTTCAACACTGGCTACACAAAACAATGATCTGGGGGCCTTAAAAAATACTGCTATCTGTGTCCCACCCCTGAGATTCTGATTTAATTCCACTGGGATGAGGTTGGAGTGTTGAGGTTTTTTGAAAGGTCCCTGGTGAATGGAAAGTGCAACCAAGAGAGAATCACCACTCTAAAAGGACAGAACATGACTGGCAATAGAGGGAAGAGGGGTGGGACCAGGGGCTGTTTATAATGCTTGATTTATTACAATATGCATATATTATCTGGATTAAAGCTGAATAAACAATGTTTGAGGTGGATTTGATGTGACAATAGGAAGCATCACCAAGGTATAGAGCCCAGGTGAGGAACGCGTTGGGATTCCAGAACACGGCAGGCTTTGGGACATTGGCGTTGAGGCGTCATCTCTCCATTTCTTCCTCATTTTAGAAAAGAGGACCAGGGCCAAGAGCGACTGAGTAATAGTTGATATTTATACGCAATAAGACACTGTGCAGCTGCAGATAGAAGGAGACCCTACCATTTGGAACAGCACAGAGGAATCTGGAGGACATCATGCTAAGTGAAGTAAGTCAGGCAAAGAAAGACAAATACCACACGATCTCACATACATGTGGAATTTAAACAAGCCAAACTTATAAAAGCAGAGAGTAGAATGGTACTTACCAGCGGCTGAGGGACAGAGGGGGTTGGAGAAAGGTGAGATGTAGGTCAAAGAGTGAAAAGTTTCCATTACATGGGACAAATGAGTATTAGTGATATATTGCAGAGCATAGTAACTATATTAATAATAATGTCGACCGGGTGTAGTGGCTCATGCCTGTAATCCCAGTACTTTGGGAAGCCGAGGCAGGCAGATCACGAGGTCAAGAGTTTGAGACCAGCCTGGCCAACATAGTGAAACCCCATCTCTACTACTAAAAACACAGAAAAAAATTAGCTGGACGTGGTGGCGAGCACCTGTAGTCCCAGCTGCTTGAGACACTAAGGCAGGAAAATCACCTGAACACAGGAGAAGACGGAGGTTGCATTGAGCCAAGATCACGCCACTGCACTCCAGCCTGGGTGACAAAGTGAGACTCCGTCTCAAAATAATAATAATAATAATAATAATAATAATAATAATAATAATAAAATCTTGTACATTTCAAAATTGCTAAAATAGATTTTCAATATTCTCAGCACAAAAAAAAGTGAGGTGAGGAATATATTAATTAGCTTGACTGAATCATTCCACCATGCATATATCTATCAAAACATCACATTGTACACCATAAACATATACAATTAATACTGTCACATAAAACTAAGCTAAACTAAAATATAATAATGAAAACAAAACAGTGAGAGGCAGGGGCAAGACTCATACATCCCAGCATGTTTCTGTCATCGGCATCGTCCCCTATGCATCCACGTCTCTCTCTCTTTGAGCTCCATTCTGTCCTCATCCTGCAAGTGCGCTCTCTGTCACCTTTCCTCCCCTGACACCCTCCTGCTCCCCTCATCTCAACAGCACTGGAAAGGCGCGCTGCGTCTATACATACATGTACACCTTAGAGCACACGGTGCATTCTCACTGAACTGGACTATGCTTTCTCACTGTTAAAACGGGTATGCTTAATGAGCTTCAGGACACTTTTTGTTTCAAAATAAACTAAATTATCTTGCATTTTACTTCCGCTTGGTCTTCAGTTTCCTTTCTCTGTGGGTTGCAGAGACTTCATGGATAAATGGTTCTTTATCCTAGCTGCAAAGATACCTTCACGTCACAGAAGCAGCAAGACAAGTGAGTGACCTGCCTAGCATCATACATCGTGTTACAGAGGAGCTGAGTTTACATTTTTCTGGCAGTTTCTGCTCTTCATTTCTTCTTTTCACTTATATCAACGTGAAGGACACATATATCTCCATCCTTGTCCCCACGGCCACGAAGAAATACGACAGGGCCAAAAACAAAGGTAAGAGATTTACAGACCCCACAAGATCCCAATTAATCGAAACCGTTGGGACTCTCACCGCCTTCTGCTTCTGAGGCCTCTGAACACGCAGCCGTATCCTCCCATAAAGCAGAGTGTGTTGACACTAGAAATAAAATATCTGTATTGGTGCTCGGAAAATGCTTTATATGCATTCCAGAGCCATGCTCTGTGTTCAAACTCTAGCTTTTTAGTATAATTTTAGCATTAGAACTTAACATGTTTACTGCCTTTTTCTCCAAATAATCAATATTGATTTTACTGTATCTGTTATTATCCTGACATTAAGACTTATTTTCCTGCTTTGCTTCATCCGAGACTGTGGTTTGTAGAACGCACATTTATTCTGTTCTTTCAGGAAAGCTCATGGGATAATTATCTTGCCCCGCTGGCAAATCATTCAGTTTATATTATATTGAAAAATAATCATTGGCTTTGCCCCTCATCAGGTTTGAACAGCTTTATTATTATGTTTACTGGTACATTGCAACAGCATCTTCGCAGGCTTTGGAACTGTTAAGAACTAAGAAACTTGAATCCGTTTAAGATCCCTGCTCCTAGCTTTCTCAGGACTCTGCTGTGTAAAGTACAAAGCACACTGATGTTCCACTTTTCAGATGCAATTTCTACCATTGCCTGTAATCCATGTTTTTATAGATACAATGAACTTACGTTAGACCCATTTGTCAGGAATCTTCGGTGGAAGTCATAAGAAATGAGCAAGGGAAGAATGGACAATCCAGAGAAAATTCACTTTTCATATCCATATAGTCACTGTGACATATGCACTCGAGCCTTTCACAAGTCATCTAACTTTAGAAGAAGCTGTAAGATGTAGTAGAGAAAGCATAAAATCAGAAGCCTAGGATCTACTCTTTATGAGCTGTATGACCCTAAACAAATTACCTAAGCTTTCTGAGCCTCAGAGTCCTGCCTTAGTGGAAATAATAACACAGGAATATGTGGATATTGTTTGGTTTTATGTAGTAAATAAATGATATCACATATAGTGGTTTACAAATTATATATATATGCACACACACACACACTCACGTTTGTGTGCATATTTATACAATTTCATAATGTAGGAACTTACACAAAATATCCAGAGGGAACATATTAATAGTTGTGAGAGGATCCACCTATTAATTTATTCACTAAACACACATTTATTTGCCCTTGCTATGTGTCAGGCTCTGTGCTAAATGCTAGGCTTCAAGAGGGGATAAATTACATGGATCCTGTCTCTCACGGATCTTCCAGTTGGTTGGACAAACAGACATTGGTCTGATAGTCCCACAGATGAATATAAAATGGGAGCCATGGAAGTCCAAAGTGGCACCTGTGCTGTGACTGGAGAGACAGAAGGGAGCTGATGGCTAAGGTTGAGGGGACAGCAAGCCAGGCCAAGGAACGGCATATTCAACAGCCCCACGGCTGGAAGGAGGAGCTCAGAGAGCATCAGGAATGGAAGAAAAGTCAGCAGCTCCGCTGGAATGAACACATTGGACAGTGCTCAGTTCAGAGGCAGGTAGACAGCTAAGGAAGTCGACAGTGATACTGATGAACCTCAAAGGGAGGGTTAAAATGACTATGTCTGTCCTTGGTTTGTAGATTGTTTGTGCTTCAGTATTTATAATTTATTTGTGCTAAAGAAAACTAATAAACACAATCCAGGAGGTAAAAGCGGAAAGGAGCAAACACGTGGCAGGATAGTGGCCAATAACGCCGGGAGTTCACGTGGGACGGGCTGAGGGGGAAGCCGGAGCTGAGGCTGAAAGGTCAGGGTGCCCATAGTGTCTTTATAAATGCCCTGTGTGCGTTACAGGATTTACAGCTATCATGACAGGCTGGAGTCACAAATGGACATGTTGTGTTTATGGAGAAGGAAAAGCAAAACAAATAGAAGCAAAACCAGGTGTGGTGCAGTTTTAAATCATACTGGGCTAGGTATAAGGGCTTATTCCATAGTAACTCTAGTGTTTCCTAGAATTCAGTCAAATTCAGTCATTCTATAACTCTACTACTCCCATCTCCAAAGAAACCGTCAAGACGGAGAGACAACTGTCTGTCTTAAGGGATTCTTTAACTCCCCTCCTGGTGCTGGTTTTTTTGTCCCAAGCCCCTCTCCCGTCAGTCTACATAGGTGGGCAGGAAGCTGGGAGAAGGCCCCATGTTCCCGGAGCTTCCCCATTGCTGGTTGATCTTGGTTCTGGAGCGGTGTTCGGTGGAGACTTTGGGAAGTTATCACGGCTCACAGGCGTGCTGCTCCTGCTGACCTGCCAGGAGACAGAGCATCTGACCCTGACACTCAATTAGCAGAACAGACGGCGTGTAACGTATGCTTGACACTGATATGATTTAACGTTAATAACTGGTTTTCAAATATTTATTACAATGGCTGTTTTAATAAATATTTCATGAATACCATTTTTTTCAAAAACCCTCTGTTGTCAGCTTTGCTGCCTTAATTTGCCTTAATGAGGATTTTTTAAAATGCAGTGATAAATTGCTTCTCTGCCAATGTACGGGAGGCAAAGAGAGCTCTTCTGGAATATCCGTCATCTGGGGTAGCAAACCAGGAAAGGACGAAGACCCAGCACAAAAAGAGCCCAAAAAAGGGACAGGCAGCTGTTCCGCTGCTCGACAGCTCCTTGGATACCAGGAAGTGTGTCAGTGACAGATAGTGGCACAAAGCCCTTGGAGAGGAAACTGAGGAGTATAGGACCTTCTTGGGAAATCCTGGAAAACGTAGAAGCAAAGGGAGAGTCCGGGCCCAGCCCTGCTTGGAAGGTGGAGGAGAGCAGAGCCACTCTGGGGCCTTGCAGCCTGACAAGTCAATGCTTCAGAACATGAGCCGAGCAGGGAGGGGTGAGGGTCTCTGTAGGGATGGTGTTCTCTGCCTTCCCACCAGGATCCTCTGCAGTCCTGGGCATGCACAGCTGGCTGAGGGCTACCGCCTCTGCCTTCCCCTAAGAAGCCTGCCTGAGGGATTTGCCTTGCCCCACTTCCTGAACTACTCATTTGAATATTTCTGAAACAAGGACACCTCTTGTGATCCATGTGTACATTCCATGTGGAAGGGGTCTTGTTTTCCCTGGAAAATCCTTCTAAAATGACACTGCATCCTCTCACTGAGGGTGTGAGGTGCAGAATGAGCTGCCTTCCCCAGCCAGCATCCCAGTGCCCAGGCCCAGCTGCCTGAGGACCTTATCACTGCCGACGGCTTCTAGCTTCCACTCCCTCCTGGGAGAAAGCACCTGAGCATGGCTGGGCTCCCATGGCCACTGTGACAATGCCTCCCTCACCTCACTACCTGCCCCACAGTGTTCACATGATCAAGAGGTGCCCACATCAGCCCTCCTTGGTTCTGGTGGGCCATCCTTCTTGGCAGGACTTGAGTCCAGCCCTCTACACCCCAGAGAGCCACAGAGAGTTACTGCTGCCCAGCACTGCTCAATTTCCTGTTCTTTCTTGGACTGGAAGGCTTATCCCTTATGACCGCCCAGGGGCAGAAGCAAGCAACCCAGATGAAGTCCCTGCGTCCCCTACCATCTACCCGGAGTGAGGACCCTTGTGGACCTGTGCCCATCCCCTGCAGTTGTGCCTCTGGAGGCCACCTCCACAGACGTTCTAGTCCCCAAGCCCTGTCTCCTTCCAATGTTTCAGTCTTCTGCCCTCTGGTCCCAGCATTTTACCACCTGGACCCTTTTGCCTGAACTGACCATAAATGTTTTGTGTTAATGGTGTTCAGAGCAATTGCTTCCTAATGACAGTGTTCACGTTGCCGTGGCCTCTCCAGGAGGGACACTGTACCACCGAGTTCCAGGAGCTGCCAAACACACTAGCTACCTGTGTGGAAAGCCCCGGAGTTGCACAGTGCTCAGCATGCGTGGTGGGGCATGGCAGGCCTGCTCTCTGGCTTTCCCGTTCATCAAAGTGCAAAGCTATGGCTTCTATGAACCCACTCTGGAATTTTGGCAAATCCTAGACAGAGGAGACAATTAAGCAGAGCAAGCACTTTGGAAACATTCACTATGTTCCATGCCACACACTGGGATCCAAAGCAGAAAAAGATGTAGAGGAGATAAACACATAATTCCCTATGCAGCTGGTTATATTCTACGTCAGTATGCTCAGGGCTATAAGTTAGGGGCACTTGGCCCCGTATCTAAAGATGGTGAGAAAGGGTACAAGGGGCACATGAACTAAGTCCCAAACTGACGAGGGTTAGCCACTGGAAGAAAGGTGTGGGGTGAAGGTGGGGTGGGGCACATCAGAAAAAGAGCTTGTGAGCACAGGCACCTACCTGCTCCCCCACGATTAAGTGACTTTTCACATGGTTTAGTGCAGATGGAACATAAAATGTGCCAGAAAATGCTGGGTTGAAGCTGAGGAGTCAAGCAGTAGTCATGTCACGGAGGGATTCATTTACCTTGTTAGGAAACTCTCTTATCCTGTAAGTAATGGGGAAACCATTGAACAGGTTTTTAAAAAGGATGATATGATTAGATTTGTGTGTTAAATCATCAATCACTCTGATAGCTCTGGAAAGAATAGATTCGAACAGGACAAAATAAGGCAGAAGGCCCAATCCACTGTCAATAACCCAGTAGTTTAATATATAGAAGATGATAAAGACTTTAATATAATACCACTAATACTTATGGAGTGTTTGTTATGTGCCAGACACCATTCAAAGCTCTTACAAGTTTTACATATTTAATGTTTACAGTAACTCTACCAGGAAGCCACTGTGAAGATTTCTATTTTATAGAAGAGAAAGTGAGTTATAGGGAGACGGAGAACTTGACCGAGGCATATGGCTAAGGGAGCTGTAGCACTGAAGGGCAGGGGCAAGATTTAAGAAGTCTGTGGAAGGGACCCCGGAATGCTAGGATAGGGGTACGGAGAGAGGGAGGAGTCAAGAGCGGTTCCCTAGGGTCTAGCATCAGCCACTAGTGGAGGGGATTGCTGACTAATAAGGTGAGTAATTTAGGAAAACATTTTAAATAGAGGGGAAGAAACAGAATTCATTCAGTTTGCAACCTGAGCCTGAGGAGTATGCAGGGTATCAAGGCAGGAGCGACTTCAGGCTGGAGTTCAGAGGAGTTGCCTAGGCTGGAAGTAAAGATCTGCGAGTTGCGCACGTGATTATAGCTGATAGCTCGTCCTAGTCCGGGAAGGCTGTCTGAATGCTGAAAATACCTACATCCTGTTTTTGGCCTAAGTAAGTATAATCAGAGAAATGATTCTGATTCCCAGCTTTAAGAGTTGATAGAAGGTGACTAAAAATATAAAGGCCGGGCCTAGCCTGTTATAGATAACAGCACTTCCCGGGCTCTGGTTGCAGCTGTGCCATTCCTCCCACCTGTTACTGAGTTATGAAGCCGCCAGTCCCAGGCTCACCCCTTACTGGCTCCACTCACAGCATGTTGCTGCTCCTTTCTTACTTGTTAGCAACAGGCAACGTGAATAGTGAGGGCATGTTGTGCTCAGGCGGGCCAGTGGCCAGGGGGCTGGTCTCCTGCTGAAGGAGTGGCCTGCATTTTTTCAGGAGCCATTAGATAAGCACTGGAATAACCTGGCAGAAAGTCTGAGTGAGGCTTATATGACCCCCAGGGGCAAAGAACCCTTTTCTGGTCCCAGCGCTGGCTGTGTCCCCACAGTGTAAGACAAAGAATGTTTGGAAAGCCAGGACAGCAGCCAATGAGGGCCTTGATTAAAGGCCTGCACAGGAGCCCCGCTGTGTCAGTGGCCCCTACTGATAAATTTAATGTGCTTCTTGGTTTAGCGGCTGTGGATGATTGCTACTTTTGATTCTAACAAAACCAAAAGAGGTGGAGTCAGCTTAGGTTGTGGGAGTTGAGAACAGAAGAGAAGGAGGAGAGATTGAGCACAGCCCTCACCAATGACCATGGGTCTTAGTGCACTTGTCTATTTGCATTGCTATAAAGCAATACCTGAAGCTGAATAATTTATCAAGAAAAGTGGTTTAATTGGCTCAAGGTTCTGCAGGCTGTACAAGAAGTATGGTGCCAGCATCTCCTTCTGGCGAGGACCTCAGGCAGTTCCCAGTCATGGCAGAAGGGGAAGGGGAGCCAGCATGTTGCGTGGCGAGACAGGGAGTAAGAGAGAGAAGGGAGGATGGTGCCAGGCTCTTTTTAACAATCAGGTCTCCTGGGAACTAAGAGTGATAACCCACTTATCACTGCAAGGATGGCAGCAAGCTGTTCAGGAGAGCTCTATGTCTGTGACCCAAACACCTCCCACCAGGCCCCAACTCCAACCCTCGAGATCACATTTTAACATGACATTTGGAAGGGATGAACATCTGAACCACATCAATGGGCCTTCTAGCTAAATCTTACGAGTAGGCAAAGTGGACGTAGAGGACAGTGGGTCAACAAGGGGAATCCAGATGACAGCCAGTGCTTCAAAGATTGACAGAGAAATGGAAGTCCACAAGAAAGGAACAGTTACACAGAAAAGATGGGCAAAATTAGAAGTAACATCAGAGAGGAAGGAAGCTGCATGGAATGCCACAGGCCTGGCCTAGACATTAGACAGTTAAGAGGCTGCAGCTGGCCTTATCAGGGCAGTTGAAACCAAATTTCAGGGCAGAGAGATGATACGGGTATGAAAGAAATGCAGCCGCAGCAGGAGAGAGCCGCGGCTCGAGGAGGAGGTGTATTCACCCGCTAAGGCTGCCATAAGCATCATCAAACAACAGAAATTCCTTCTTCCAAGGTTCTAGAAGTCATAAGCCCAAAATCAAGATGTTGGCAGGCCATATGCCCTCTGTAGCTTCCAGAAGAAAGTCTGTTCCTTGCCTCCTCCAGCTTCTGGTGGCTGTGGGCACTCTGCGACTTGTGGCTGCATCACTCCAATGCCAGTCCCTATCTTCACTTTCTCAGCATGCCAGTCTCAAAACTCCCTCTGCTTCTCTCCATAAGGTCACTTGTGATTGGATTTAGGACCACCCTGATGATACAGGACACGTTCCTCCTTCTGACAAATTTAACTGAATCACATCTTTTGCCAACGAAGATGATATTCACTCCTCTGCCTTGTAAGGCAATATTCACAAGTCCCAGGGATCAGGACACGAATACATCTTTAGGGGGACATTTTTTCCCCACCTACCATGGGAGGAACGTAAAATTCTGGGCAGAAGAGAAGAAATCAAAGGAAATAAATTGTTAAAGAAATGGGAAGAGATGATATATCGGAGCAAAATTCTGGAGAGTTGAGAACATCAGGAGAAGCAGCTGACCAAAAGCAAGTCAAAGGATGGATTGATGAGTGGCGTGAAGCGCGGAGAGCATGAATCTTTATTGCTGCTGGGCGAAGAGCATGATGTGCACCAGCTTGTTGGCCTGGGTAGGAGCAGGAGCTGTGTGTCACTAACTCAGGAACTAGGGCTTTGCTGATTCTTGTATTGCCTGCGTCATGTTTGCTAAGTGCCCTCTTGCCAGGGAAGAGGGGTGCCGTCAGGTTGCTGGAGCCAGCCCACACCCAGCAGTGCAGCAGCGTGGACTGGTTTTATCAGCCTTTCTCCCTATCACTCTTGTCACAGACAAGAGGCAACGAAAGGGGGACATGCAGCTTCTGATGGCTAAAGGTGGGGAGCTATTCCGAAGGGGAAAGAACTGGCGATAGGAACCAATACTTGGTGGGGTGGAAGAGGCTCTAGGGTGGGGAGGAAAGCACCCACACACAGGGCAGCAGAAGTCCCCTCAGTGCCCAGAGAGGGGCAGGCTGATGTTGCCAGGAGGAAGGCCTGCCAAAGAAGAGGAGACCTGCTCACCCCATCCCTGTGGCTCCCGGCGCCCGTTCCTGTGGCTTCCCAATCTGCAAACACTTGCATTCCCAGGATACTGCTGAGTCTCTTCAGTTATCATGGGCTCCACTTACCAGCTGTGTGTTCTTGGGCAATTCACTTCACCTCTCTAGGCCTCAATTTCTTCACCAGTAAAATGGGGCTAGAAAAGCATCTAACTTACTTCAAATAATTGCTCTGAGGATGAATGGAGTAATGCGAGTAAGAACCAGGCACAGCCCCCGGCACTTCAATGCTCTTGGCAGGGGACAGCCTTTAGTTATTGTCACCAGTGTCTGGAGCTCAGCATGGTGGCTCACGCTTGGAATCCAGTACCCTAGGAGGCCGAGGTGGAAGGATTGCTTGAACCCAGCAGTTTGCGACCAGCCTCAGCAATAGAGCCAGACCCTGTCTCTGCAAATAGCTGAGAGTGCGTGGGAAGCTGGGGTGGGAGGATCGCTTGAGCCCGGGGAATTCGAGGCTGTAGTAAGCTATGATGGTGCCACTGCACTTGAGCCTGGGCAACAGAGCGAGAACCTGTCTCTAAAAAATAAATAAATAATGAAATGAAATCGTGACTACTGTCTGGGACTTGGAGCCATGGTGTGATTCCCATGCTCTGCAGTCCATAGTGAGCCCCACTTCCCTCTTCAGAGTGAACATTTTTCCATTTTCCCTGCAAAACTCTGCTTTCTGGGTTTCTAGCAAGGGGGCTTCTCCTCCCAACACTACTAGGGGAATGCTGCTCCCCACCACTGAACAGGGAAGCCCCACAGCATCCCAGGATCCTGCAGCTGCCCCCTTCCCTCGCCTGCGAGTCAGGATGCTGTTTATTTTTATTTTTTCAAAGAATAGCAGCCTTTTCTCACCTGATCCTCCACAGCCCAGGTACCCACACAGCAATTTGTTCCAGATGCTGGGCAATTTACATAGTCCTGCTCAGCATGAAAAGCATTTCCCCGATGCTTACCAACCTCTGGAAAAGTGGGTGTTTTCAAGCCTGCCAGCCAATCATCAACACTTCACCGGAAACGCATGGGCCTTTAATCATTGTTGTCCAAACACGGGAAGAGCCGCAGCCAGCAGAGATAGAATTCTTGCTGGTGCAATCCAAGGAAGTCGTGCAATCTCTCACCTGCTGAGCTCCAAATAGAAGCCCCGAAGGAGTCATTGTTCAGTTGTCTCTCTGGGAGATGTGTTTCTAGGAGGTTGGAGAGAGTTTACCTGATGAGTCAAGTGAGGTTTTTAGCTGGAGCAGGGCCAATGGGATAGAAAAAGTAGTCCAAGAAGGAAGTTTCATGAATCACACCCTCCTTTCTGCTGACAGAGGGACAATGCTCCCTCACTGCAGGGGTAGACACAGCTACCGAAAAGCTCTGTTTATTACCTTGTTGCTCAAAGGGCGGTCCCAGGACCAGCGGCACCGGCAGCACCCGGGGACTTTAGAAATTCTGGCTCTTAAGCCCCCCCTCAGACCAACTATAAAATTTGCATTTTAACAAGATTCCTGAGTGCTGTGTCTTCACGGTACAGTTTCAGAAGCACGGATTTATGGGACACTCATAAAGTCTCCATTCCCTCTCCCACCCCAAAATATCTTCTTCCATTAAGCTCTGCTACAGATGCCTGAAATGTATGTATCACTCCTCAATTAAGACTGAAGAATTCTTTTAAGAAATTACAATGTAGAGTCATTATTACACCAAAGTCCTACTTCTTCTGCAGTCCTTCAAGGAATGACAAGATGAGATTTTCCTTAAAACCTTTTGCTTGAAAATGCCGCCGACTTCTTGTGCTATACAACCACCTCAGGCATAGCTGATGCCTTTGCAAAGATCATGGTGTAGTCTGTTGTGTCTATATGCAGGAGATTAAAAATAATGTTAGATTCCCAGTTTCTTCATAGGATGCATATATTTTATTTTTTTTCCTACCTCAATACCTAGCTCAGTGCCAGCTCAGAGTTGGCACTGTGTTTGCAGGCAGGCTGACACTACCACCTGTTCTGAGTGTCAGTTATGTGACCAGCACTGAGCTGGTCCCTCTTGTTTGCTCTCTCTTTCCATTTCTCTATTAATGTCTGACATGGTTTCGCTGTGTCCCCACCCAAATCTCATCTTGAATTATATTTCCCATAATTCCCATGTGTTGTGGGAGGGAGCTGGTGGGAGATAATTGAATCATGGGGGCAGTTTCTTCCACACTGTTCTCGTGGTAGTGAGTAAGTCTCATGAGATCTGATGGGAAATCCCCTGTCATTTGGCTCTGATTCTCTCATCTGCTGCCATCTGAGATGTGCCTTTTCTCTTCCGCCATGATTGTGAGGCCTCCACAGCCATATGGAACTGTGAGTCCATTAAACCACTGTTTCTTTATAAATTACCCAGTCTTGGTTATGTCTTTATCAGCAATGTGAAGACGAACTAATACAATGTGTCTGCTTATCCCCACAGATGCACATCCTCACAACAACCCCACTGAGTACGTAGTAACTCTCTCTTTCCCAAGGCCACATAGCTAGCAGGTAACTGGGCAGGTCATTCGGCTCCAGAGCGCACACTTTTCACCAGGTTATTTTGCCTCCAGGTAAAGGGCTGAATGGCTAGGTGGTGAATGAATAGTGAGAGATCATGTTGGGGCTTCTTAGCAACCTTTACTTTTCAGGAGTGACTCCCAAATGCATCTGAAGGTGAAGGCTTATTTTTATTGGCTTAGAGGAGAGAGCCACAGCAGCTGCTGCTTAGTCCTGAGATGGAGCAGAGACCCTCCTTCTAGTCCTATACCCCCTACCAGCCAGCACGAACACAAAGGAAAATCTTGAATTTCTTCAAAGGAAACTCCAGGCACCTGGCTTGCCTTAAAAAGTAAATGAGTAACTTGATAAGCAAGAAGGTAATAGTAACTTAAAACAACAGCCAAGGAAGGTAGCGTCAGGAGATGTTTGGTTGTCTATAGAAGCTACAGATACCGTCTTAACCTATGTTCCTGATTGTTTCTCAGAAACCCAGACCTCCACCAAACAGATCCACTGGTACATAGACCTCAAATAAAGGTGAACTGACGGCTGAACCCTGACCTCCATTCTTTGTTCTAAATTTCTTCCTGAAGGGCCTGAGGAAGTCACAACCATGAGCCAGAGCTCACATGCTTTTCTGCTGACCCCAATTTTTAAGCAAAGCTTCTCTTCCTTAACCAATTGCAAATCAGAAAATCTTTGAATTCACCTTTGACCTATAAGCCCCTACCCCTTCAAGATATCCCACTCATTTAGGCCAAAACCAGTGTGAAACATCTCGTATGGATTGAACAATTTTTGCCTATAATTTCTGCTTTCCTGAAATTTACCCCTGCCTTTAAAAACCGTTTTCTGCAAGCCATCAGAGAGGTCAGGATTTAAGTGTTAGATGCCTGGTCCTCTTTGCCTGGTGCCCTGCAAATTAACACCTTCCTTTCGCCTGCTGTGGACTCAGTGTGGATACCTGGTGTTACTGCACTGGGCAGGCAGATGCCCCGCCAAGCTTCAGGAGCAGGTCACTCTTGTTTGAAGGTCATCCCTCATGCTTTTTAACAAAACTTTGCTGGAGGAACTTCATGAGGAAACAAGCAGATTAGGATTCAGCACAGGTTCCTAAACAAGTGCCCAAATCCTTCTGGGGGAATCAAGCTATAAAAATTAAAAACAAAAGCAAAGATCAAAAATCAGTTTCATTAAGTGTCAAGTTAAAAACTAGGATTTGTACAGCTCCCCCATCACCAGTTTTCCCACCCGCATGGTTTGAGAATTTCAGAATGCCCCATGGTACATGATTAAAATTCCCTCTTTTGGTGGCTCCCCCCTCTTGCCTTCATCTTTTTTGGTCTGAGCCGACACCAGAGACAATTAGGGACTGTATAATCATTGCTGCTGGGGCTGAGCTTCTACTCACATGCTCCTCAGAAGGGACTGATTACCATATTAAGCATCTTTCACTTGACAAAAATCAGTGAGAATGTTTTCCTCCGTTTTCCCCAGAATGCAGACAAGAGTGTCAAAAGGGAGAGGCAATGGGAGCCACCAACGAGGACTAAATAGTCAAAATCTTCTCTTTATCTTTCATAGCATTTATTGCCTTTGATGTTGAAATCTCCTTTCTCTTCTTGTGTTTTATTTATTTGTTTTTGATTTATTCTTCTTCTTCTTCTGCTTCTTCTCCTTTTTTAAGTGCCATTCAGAGCTGCATCCCCTTCTGCAAAGCCCTGAACCTGCCAATGTCAATTGGAAAGGTCAGCCCAGCTCTGGCAGTTTGAAGCATCATGTAGCTGCAGCCCCAGAGGCTGACCTGCACATCACCTCAAATCTAGCCAATGGGACTGGAGGATCTAACTCATGATTGGCAGCTGGCTTGAGAATATCAAGTCTTATTCACCATTTTCAATCAACAACCTAGAAAAGAAAGGCAACCCACAGAAGCCAAATTTGCAATAGGCCCTGCAGTGCTTTCTCACTTTAGGGCAAGTAAAGTGGCCAATCACCAATTATCCAAATAATTCAAGCCCTAAACACCATTTTCCCTAGAAATAATAAAATAATTGAAGCAAAAGGAGCTTTAGGAGTGCTCTGCATCAATGACTTCCTTCATCTGCCACATCAATTTATCAGCCTAACCCAGGATGGTGTCAGTAAGACCACTGGGTGTGGGGACAATGGGGTTAATGTATTAAGTGTCTTCCATGTTCCAGGCAATGCCCAAGGGGCTTTGCATACATTATCTTATGTAGTTTACACCTACTAAGATCTGGGCATCTCCCTACCCAATTCTGGAGTAGTCCATTCATTCAAATGATCACAGTCTGCAAGTCACAAACAAGGGTCATGAGGATTGCAATTTTAACTCCTTGAACTATATAAAAGGGAATCCAATTTCCCAAAAACAAACAATCAAACCACCTTGACTCCCAATTCCAGCTTGCCCCTGCCCCGCAGCTACCTTGGAGCCCTCCTTTAGACCCTCTCCTTCCAGTGTCCTTGGGTTCCTCCTGAAGCCCCTGACACCAGGCCCTAGTCTTTTGTTCCTTTCTCTGCTACCTCCTACCTTTCTAGTCAAGTCTCTCATTCAGTGGCTTCTACATCACAAAAACTGCAGAACCAGCTGTCAAAGACAGAATTCTCATTTGGATGAAGGAGGAAGAAAAGCTGTACTGGCTGCCAACAAAGACATTTTCTTTGATGGGGTGGTTGGGGCTATATGGAGTAGGAAAAGGAAAGGCTGAGAACATTCACAGGGTAATGGAAGGTGTGCCTGTCTCACAAGCTAGGTGACAACCTCAAGAAGAAGATATTATTATCTCTATTCCATAGTGAGCAATCTGAAGCCCGGGTGAATTGTCTGAGGTCACAGACCCAACAAATGACAAGAATTGTCTGAGGTCACAGACCCAACAAGTGACAACAATTGTCTGAGGTTACAGACCCAACAGGTGACAAGAATGGCCTGAGGTTACAGACCCAAAAAGTGACAAGAATTGTCTGAAATCACAGACCCGACAAATGACAAGAATTAGAACCAAGATTTGGATGACAACAAAACCCACCATTTTTTCACCACACCACAGGTTTTCTGTGAAGATAAAATGAAACCGAGATGAGCACAATAAGAACAATAAGATTCTTAAGATCTATTTCTCGTCACCCTTCAGTGAAACAGATGTATTACAGGGGGAAGATACAACCAAAGGACGTCGCAACTGACTCCCAGTTAGCTCGTGATCCATCCGTTAATATCCTTTCAACCCTTGCCTAACATTACCTGGGTCAGTTCTTCCTGATGATTTATAGGTATGGTCTGGCTTTCCTTAATAAGTACAAATTCATTCATTCAACAACTACTAGTTAAATGCCCACCATGTTAGAAGTCATATGAAGAGGTAGACAGGCACGATTCTTGCCCTAAGAGGCAAAGGTCAGAGTCAACTTGGGGAGACAGTCATTTAAATAATCAGAGTGTACAAGACGGTTGAGGGAAAGAGCAGGAGACACCCAACTGGACCCGAGTGGACTGGGAAAGACGTCACCAAAGCCATAGTATTTGACCCTACTTTTGGAGACATATGTCCTCCTACCTTTTCGTTTTAATCTTCGAGGTTATCTTGAACTGTCTTCAATTTTCACACTTAATCATTGGTTTTCATACTTAATCATTGTGTTTCATACTTAATCAATCACTGTGTTCTAAAGAAATTATTAAATTGACCAGGCCCGGAGCCACATCCCCCCATGATGAATCACATAGGAAAATTATATTTACTGGGCCCCTGCAGAGCTCAATTTTACTCACTGGCACAAATACTTTTCATGCATCTATTGAGATAAAATTACAAACAAATAAAGACATAGCCCCTGGCCTCATGGAGCTTAAGGTCTATTAGAGGAGATGCATACTAATCAAACATGTGTGCGATGTATGTAATATTTCATCCAATGAAGGTGAAATTTCTACTGTGTCCTGAGATCATAGAAGAGAGGGATCTGCCCTGTGTTGGAGGGGAAGATAGAGATTTTTTGAAAAAGAATCAGTGCTTGAGCCAATACTGGAAGGCAGTAAGGGGAAGAAAAGATCATCTCATATAGAGAGAACAAAAAGCCCAAGGTGGGAGGGGGCAGAGCAGACCATGCTGCTGAAAGAACAGTGATGTGCTGAAGTGCAGAGAAAGAAGGGGAGCAAGGGGCAGGTCTGAGAGGCAGGCACCCGGGTGGAGCCATATGGAGCCTGCAGGTGGGTTAAATATGTTGGTCTTTATCCATGAGTGATGTGAAGGCTTTTAGGCCAAGGTAGGGCAACACCAGATCCGCATCTTAAAAAGGCCGCTTGGGCTTCTACTTTGAAAACACATTGCAGAAATACAAGAGTAAAAGTGGGAGACAGGTTAGGAGATTACTGCACAATTCCCCAGGAGTTGGAAGGGTGGAAAGGGCCACAAGCTTGAAATGTTAAATCATGGCTCCAGTTATGATGTCTTCCGCTCACATGGAAAGGAAGCCTGAGCTGTGAAGTCATCTTTGAGTTTCCCCAGCTACCAAACAGGGGGAGATACTTCTACCTCCCTCCCAGTGTGCTTTTGAAGGTCAAATTAAATAATGGAAAGAAAAATATAAAATGCATCATAATAGAACCTTCATAGCAATAAAACAAATTAAAATATATTAAATGGGTACCTACTGCTATGAGCCTGAGCATTCAAACCAGTAAGCCCACCCAAAAGAGAAATAAGGCCTGAAGAAAATAACGTAATTTTAGGTTGATTAGATAAAAAAAATGTGGTCTATATACACCATGGAATACTATGCAGCCATAAAAATGAATGAAATCATGTCTTTGCAGCAATGTGGAAGCAGCTGGAAGCCATTATCCTAAGAGAATTAATGCAGAAACAGAAACCAAGTATCGCATGTTGTCACTTATAAGTGGGAGCTAACAGTGGGTACACACAAACATAAAGATGGGAACAAAAGACACTGGTGACTCTAAATGCAGTGAGTAAAGTGGGACAGGGGCTGAAAAACTTCCTGCTGGGTACTGTGCTCACTACCTGGGTAACCGAGTCAATAGAAACCCAAACCTCAGTACCATGCAGTATCCCCTTATGATGCACCTGCACATGTACCCTCTGAATCTAAAATAAAAATTAAAAAACAAACCAAAATCAAATCAAAAAAATAAAAATAAGTATGTATTCTGGGAGATACCTGAGAGCAATTATGAAAGAACACTGAACAAGGGAGAGAAGAACAATGGAGAAGAAAGAGAAAGAAAAATACATGGAAGAAAGAGAAGGGAGAGAAAGGAAAAGAGAGGGAGAGAGAGAAAGGATGCTAGGGCAGTTTGCATTTAGCTGTTTAAAAAGAGAATAAGAAACGAGAAAAAGACTGGTGTAAACACAGAGAAAATAGATAAAGTCCATTTCTATCCTCAGAATGCTCGCTCTGCCTCCAGCCTCATCATTTCTCATGATGTATTTATAAATCAGAAGGCCTCCTTTTTAAATATGCCACGATGCTATATATGTTTCCTTTTTAGAGAGTTTTGTTCATTTTCTGCATTTTCCCCGTGCAAACCTTTGCATAATTACCCAATTGATAACATTCTCCTGATTCTTCAAAAAATAAATAAATAAAGCCAAGAAAAGAAAGGCTTATCCTGAATTTTCAGAAATGCTGATTCCAGAAAGAACAGAAACGATTTTTTGTTTCTCTTCTGCATTTGTAGAGCAACAACTTAGCTTTTTAAGTGATGAATAAGTTAATCCTATTATTCATCTTTAAAAAATTCTACTGAAACCTTTTTAAGTTTTTATGACAAACGGAGTATCTTGCATTCACAATGTACTTGGAATTTAGAGCACAAATTTCCCACAAATATCCAAAGAAGTGTTTTCAGAAAACTGCAATTCTCCTGAATATTACCTTTGATATCTCTCGGCCAGCTCTCTCCCATCTTTTTCTCTCGTTGGCCCTTTCCCACTGACGGCTTTGTTCCTAGAACCTTCACTCCATACAGCGTGTCAAATGCTTCCCAGAGCTTGGAGAGATGGGCTTTTGGCTCCCTACACCAAGCCCGGCCATGCCAACTGTACAGAAATCCAGGGCAATGGGGTGAACGCCACCTGCCTGTTGGATTCCTTTCCTTTTCTGCCTGTGCTAGCTTCTCCCAAGCTGTGACAGTCTCTCTCGGAGAGTGACCGAGTCACCTTGAAGCGGAAACACATCCGCGTGTGAGTTCTGCAACAATGTGATTGAAATTATCCTGCTAGCCTAGCAGATAATTATCTTAATAAGAATTTTTCTTTGAAAACACAGATTCTACAAACTGCCTCTTGATCTCCCAACCTGAACCAAGCAAACAGCTCCATCTCAAAATATGATCTTAGAATGAAATTAATATTGATTATGAGGGGAAAAAAGTGCTGCATGGAAGATAGTAAAAAATTATTTCAGATTAGGGGGTAGGGAAATAAAATGAGAATAAAAATGAAGGATTAGCAAAGCACTATAAAATGACAATAAAGTCCAGTGTTGTTAAATCACTAAGTTAATAGAAGATTCTGGAAGGATATATTAAGGTACCACTAAGTTATGTGACCTGATTTTAAAAGTGTTCAACAGATTAAAAAATTGAGAGAGGGGAACATGAGGGCAGGAGGCTGGATGCTAAACAGGACTGACCTACATTAATTTTACTCATGCCCTCACTCATTCATCTAACACTTACTTCGTATGAGCCCAGCGTGTGCAAATATGCATTAAATGAAACAGAAACAGAGGACAGATCACTGTTCTCTAGGCACTTATGAACTATCCAGAGGAGATTGAAACAGGCACCATGGTTCAGCCAAGAAAACATTACAAGAACCCCCCTCCCTCACCCCCACCAAAAAAAAGAAAGACAGTGGAAAGTTTTACTAGAGGAATCAGGGAATTACCAGCCCGACCCTCCAACAGGTGGGCAATCCCTGCAAGTATTTTGCATTTGCTCTCTGGATGGAATTACAGAGCTGGGACCTGCTCCTTCACGGAGGTAGGCTCAACACAGAAAAAGAACATAATTCCTGTCGACAATCTCCCAGACAGAACAGATGCCTCGGGCATGACTCCAGAATGTGGAAAGTAGGTGACGGGTGTTGAACTGATATCCAGAACAAGGGACGAGTCTAGGAGCAAAAAGGGAGGAATTACTCCCCACATGTCATGGACTCTTCGTGGAAAGGGATCTGTGAACTTGAGAGGCCAGGCTGTAGGTTGTATAATCCCTTAGATATATGTTATACTCTGTTTATTACTAGAAGGCTGTGTATCAGAGTAACAGAGCAAGAGACTGGGAGGCGAACTGTTTTCATTCATAACCTGACTCCACCACTAATTAGCTGAATAATCTTGGCACAGTTATTTACTCTTTCTCTACCTTCCTTCATTACCCTTAAGATGGGAGTCATCACAGGACTTACCTTGCGGGGTTGTTATAAAGGCTAAGTGATTGCGTGTAATGTACTCAAGATAATTCCCTGCTTCAAGTGAACATTCAATAATTATTTGCTATAAAATAATTGTCATTAAAAAATCTAAATTTTGGCCAGGCATGGTGGCTCACACCTATAATCCCAGCACTTTGGGAGGCTGAGGTGGATTGCTTGAGGTCAGGAGTTCAAGACCAGTCTGGGCAACCTGGTGAAACCCTGTCTCTGTAAAAAATACAAAAAATTAGCCAGGCATTGTGGCATGCACCTGTGGTCCCAGCTGCTTGGGAGGCTGAGGTAGGAGGATCTCTTGAGCCTGGGAGGCAGAGGTTGCAGTAAGCCAAGATTACACCACTGCACTCCAGCCTGGGTGACAGAGAGAGACCCTGCCTCAAAAACAAAACAAAACAAACAAACCCTAAATCTTAACAAAGTTGTATTTGAGTTACTGAGTGTTCATAACACTCAGCAACTAATGGGTGAGAAAATAATGGGTGAGAAGACTGGACCCTGTCTCAGGGGCATATTGAGAACATATAAGGGAAAGGGTCTGAGGAAAAAATGATTTGGCCAATACAGTAGAAGTCAGAAAGAAACTCACAAAAACGGGTTTCTAGAGGCAGAATTCAAGCCCTAGGTTCCAGGACCCCTATCCTACTATGAGATTCTCCTTTCAAAGATACTCTTGAGGGGTCTGGCTTTTGTTTTGATGATGAGATTTTGATTATGCCAATACTCCAAAAGAAATTTGAAAACCATGTCATTCCCTTGCATAAAATCCTGCAGTAATTTCCGACTGGAATAAATTACATGCTCCTAATCTTTCAAACTAGTTCCCAGTGAGGTTCCTGGGTATATTAGCGAGGACCTTGCCTTTCAGGTCATTTCATTCATTGGTCAAGCCTATCCCCCAAAATCAGGTAAGAAGGCAAGTCATGCAAAAAGGGCACAGACACACACATGTGCACACACACACTCTTCCACCAACACCACTACCACCGCCAATGTCATGCATTGAAAATGCATAAAAGAGTTCTTGAGGAAAAACCAATGAGATAAGAGTAGCAAAGTGCGTACAGCCTTGGTTCTTATCCACGAAGAGCTCAGTGCAGGCTCAACATGGCTGCATGGAGTCCATGGCTACCACCATGGAAAGGACTCCAGGAGAGAGACCCTGTCACTTTGTATAAATTTGTATTGCATTGCACATTTACAGGAGAGTGGAGAAGTTGGCAGGGAACACCTAGATGACAACATAGCACTGGAAACCTCCTTTTTTCAAGAAATGACACTATTAGAAAGACTGGGATTTAGCGCTGGTGTCCACCTGATCTAAGGAGCTCACCCTGAGCTGCTGAGTCAGCATCTGGCCGAGTTGTCCAAATAGGGAGGGAATGAATGGTTCTCTGATGCCATGAACACCTGAACACCATAGGGCCCATGTGTTCTGGACCATATACACTTAAGGCTTCCCCTTAGCTCCACTTCATTACCTTCATTGCCACCCATGAGTTAATATATCCTAAATCCAAATCTCCAGTCTTGACCTGCTACGAGAACTTCAGATGTGTACCTTTTCTGGCTTGTCTCACAATACCTCATATTTAGATATGTCTCAGCATATCTAAAAATGGGTGCCTGTATTTACCCAAAACCTTCTCCCTTGCCTAATTTCCCTAATATAATTGATTGTTTCAACCTTTGCTGTGATGGACCCACCACCTAATCCAGAAGCCTGGCAGTCATCTTCGTCTTCTCCTACTCACACACTTGTCACAGTCACGCACTTCCAGCTCAGGCCAATTTTTCTTTCTAGTTTTTTAATCTTTCTCATCATGTCCACACCTGCACTCAAGGCCTCAGGTCAGATATTCAGCCTCTCTTGTCTGTTTCATTTCATAGACCTTCTGTCCTCAAGCCTTCTACCATTGTTAGCTGCCTGAACTCCAAATCTGAGCATGTCACTGTGTTCTCTAATTTAAAACTCATTAAAGGTCTTCATTGCTTACATTCTTTAAAATGACCTACAAGGATTTCCATGAACCTGTTTCTCATGATTCCTCACCCTTTACCGTGTCATGTTGAAACACCTTCCACTGGTGACGGCGACATACTCCTTCTTACTCCTGAGCTTTAGAACATAAGTGTTTTCTTTCTGGGGCATGTTAGGGTTTCCTCCTTTTTACCACCTATCCCTCTTCTCACTAGTTCCAATCTACCCTTCATATTTCAGAGACAGGGACTTTGTGATCATTTATCAAGATGCAAAAATACCAAGCTATTTGTGAAGGTCCGTTTGTACCAAAAGAAAATCTAGAAAACCTGAAAATCTCCTTTCATCTTTGCCAAGCCTGAATTGGCCCTGTTCCATGGCTGGTGTCTTCTATTACTGACACCACCCATATCGGGGTAACAATTTCAGCTTTATAGTCAGTGGTATTACTCATAACAGGTCTTACTTTCTTCCGACCAAGGGACTTTCCACCTCCATAACCTTACCCCAGCAGATCATCTTTGAGCACCCAGGTGTATTTCATAGTTCTGACAGAAATTCATCTTCACTTTGCTACTTCAACTGCCCTTGTCCCTTCCTCATCATCCTAGGCAAACAGCCAGAAAGAAAGGACTAATCACCTCCAAGAACCCTCTAGTGTTCTTCCACCGCCACCAAGTCCATCTTGTCATGAACTTGGAACAACCCTAGAGCTTCTTATGCAAGATGAACTTGGTGGTGGTGGAAGAACACTTGGTGTTGGTAGATTGAGAGGCCTGGAAGTGTTCTTCCACCACCACCAAGTCCATCTCACAGAAGAGGCTTCTTAGGGGTAATCTGATGCAAGATAAACTTGGAGGTGATAGAAGAACACTAGAGGCATCTTATGCGAGATGAACTTGGTGGTAGTAGAAAAACACTAGAGCTTCTAATGAGAGATGAACTTGAGGTGGTGGAAGAACACTTCCAGGCCTCTCAATAAGAGAACAGAGTTTTGCATTAAGTCTTCTCCTTCATTTCTCCACCCTTGGGCCAGCCGTGAGCAAACTCTTTCTAGAAACATGAAATCTCACAGGCTCCAGAGGCCAAGGAATTGTACTGTACTCAAGTTAAAAAGCATCAGTTGCCAGGCAAATAAAGGGCAAAGTTTGATTCCTTATATAATGGTTTCTTTTTACCCAGATTTTCAGAAATGAGACTGACTGTTCCCATCACCAAGAACTGCTACACTGCCAAATTCTGTTTTTGTTAATTTCTACCCTGAATCTCCAAATTCAGGTATTTGAGAATCTTCTTCTATGTCTGTGCACCATGGGCACACTAGGCACTCCACCCTGTTCTGCCTGGGACATGATCTGCCCAGTGGATGATGAAATGGGCCCAGCCTCGAGAGAGATAAATTATATACCTAGCCCACAGGTGCTTGGGATTCAGCTTCTCTGCCATCCACCATCCATGCTCTCCTTCCTGACCTATCCACTTCCTTGCTTATTCACCCTCAGTGACCCTCAGTGCCCACAGTCTGAAGCTAGGGCAGTGGGCTCGACCTTTTGGTCTAATTTCTGCCCATCCACCTATCCTCATCTATCTCAGAGAGGGGTCAAATGTGCCTGAAGGACATGTCCATCATAACCAGCTGTTTGAGCAACATATTAGAGGAAAGTATGGCTTCCCAGAGAACTCAACTAATAATGGTCCAGGCCTTAAAACTGTCCTTGGGGAAAAGTGTGTTGGCAGATAAGCTCCTTCAGCAAGAAATATTTATCTTAGCCCAGATATTGAGTCAAAGGCAACATGGGTAACACTCAAGAGAGATCCAGACTATGTCAGGACTAAGTGGATTAAACCACAGTAAGGATTATCACCAATTCCTTGGTGAAAAGAAGCTGAACGCCTATCTCAGCATTCACAGCACTGCCTTTGCTCTATGCTGCAATGAAAAATGAACTGTGGACAGTTCTCATTACACATTGTGAGCTTGTCACAATTAAATCCTTTTGTCTCCTTCACAGAGCTCCATGTTGAGGAATCTCTCTGGCCACCGTTATATCTAAATGTCAGGTCCACAAGGTCAGATCCTCCCTGATGATTGGAATCAGATTTCCAGCATGCAGAAACAAGAGGCCTGGGTGTGCACTTCCCTTCTGCAAAGAAGGCTGTGTTAATGAGACTCAGCCCTGTCTAGATTGATCCTACAATGAAATGGCATTGGGTGGCAAGCTCTTTGGGGGAAACTCCTTTCTCTGGGGGTAAATCCTATGACTTCGTGGCCTCTGCGCTGGCTGATACCCCAGGTCCAGCCTCTGAGCCTCGTTTCCTGACCTCAAACTAATCACCATATATGTCCTATCTCGTTCTCTGTACCATCATGGATTGGGCCATGACATTGCCAGGATCTTGCTGTTAGGATAGACATTTCTACGAGACTTTTACCCCTGCTCACCTGGCCAGATGCAGACCTGATTATTGACTCTAACTCTCACTACATAACCAAATCCAGTCTGGCCTTTGTTTTGACTTTATCCTGCCTGTTCGGCCAAAACCACTTTCAAGGGAAGAAGGCACTCCCTGGCCGGGCGCGGTGGCTCGAGCCTGTAATCCCAGCACTTTGGGAGGCCGAGATGGGCGGATCACGAGGTCAGGAGATCGAGACCATCCTGGCTAACACGGTGAAACCCCGTCTCTACTAAAAATACAAAAAAAGCGGGGCGTGGTGGCGGCGCCTGTAGTCCCAGCTACTCGGGAGGCTGAGGCAGGAGAATGGCGGGAACCCGGGAGGCGGAGCTTGCAGTGAGCCGAGATCGGGCCACTGCACTCCAGCCTGGGCCACAGAGCGAGACTCCGCCTCAAAAAAAAAAAAAAAAAAAGAAGGCACTCCCTGCCCCGCCCTGGCAGGTCCGCTGGCTTGAACTCTTCTTCATGGCCTTCCTGGGCCGGCTGAGTAGATGGTTTGGCTGAGGCATGTGCTTCGTGGAGGACCGTTAAGGGAAATGGGGCTATAAAAGCAGATTGGGGCCAGCCTGGGGAGGACTGGGAGAGAGAGAGAAAGGAGCCTGCCTGCTCCGCTCTTGCAGCACCACACCACCGTCTCAGAACAACACCAGATTTCATTTACTGGATAGGGAGCAACTCCATTAAACTTCAAGGCATCACTTGAGAGCGGATTATTTTCTTACCAAGGTGACTGGAGGTATTTCGCTTCTAAGACTTTATGATCACATTGTCTCACAGGCAGCTTGACAACGTCTTATGGCTCTGACACTGGAGGGATTTATTCACTTGAAGTGCGGCACTAAATCCTTGGCGGGCACTGTATGTAAAATCTGGCTTTATAAATAAACACTACTTTGCCCTTCTGCCTTCCTTTCTTCTGAGAATCTGCAAGCCCCCGCCATCTCATAATGAAATAAGCCTCGTGCTCCTACCTTGATGAAAGGTAGATGTTACCCTTGCTGTGTTTTAGAGGCTTCCTCCTCTGGAGGATTGGAATGATAATATCCATACCTCTTTCCCTCCTGAGGCCTAAAGAAGTGTGAGTGGATAATGACATACAATTATTCCACTTGGAGATCTCAAGGAAGAAGCAAGAACCCTTTGTCCTAAATGCCACCACTGCGCCCTCGTCTCACCCTTTCTCCCAAAATATCCTTCTGCTCCCAAATCCAGCACAAATGCATGTTTCCAATGAAAAGCCCATTGGGTTTTTCCTACAGACATGGTCCTCTAGCTGGTCTTGAATCTTCCTGATGATGGAGAGCTCACTGCCCACAAGGGAGCTGGGCATGGGAGATAAGTTCTTTTGCTCACATGAAGCTAGAATCTACTTACTTGTCAGTGTTGCTCCTGTGTCCCAGCCATGATGCTCTGGAGTACCTCTGAGCAAGCGTTACTCTTTCCCCACGTGACACACCGCCGATATTTGAAGGCGGCCATCACAGCTACTTTTTGTGATTTACTTCTTCCACGTGAGCTAGAGGGAGACTTTGGCAAACAGGAAAAACTGTTCATGGTGGCTTATAATATTTCCATTTTTAAAGAAATAAACATGGAGCAATTTGTCACCTGTTTAGTGTCCTTTTTTTTTTTTTTTTTTTGGCAGAATAAATGCTATTTTCAGCTCAATCTACCTCGGTTAACTCTGTTTCTCAGGAAGATGCTGAATTTGGTTGTGCTCTGAGGCCTTTTCTGACTGTCCTCCTAGAAAACGTTGGCTGTGTTCCTCTCCGTGCTCCCAAGATACTCTACTTAAATTATTGCATTGTTTCGTTTCAGTTCCTTTATACCCAGGCCTGCCTCTCAAGACCTTAGCAGTCTCAAGCACAGCCCATATTTTACTCATGGTGGAATCCCCAGTGCCTAGCAGAGGGCCTAGAACTTAGTAATGACAAAATAAATGTTTGCTGCTGAATGAATGCTGTCTACACATCATAATAAACAGGGTTGCCAAGATTTCTTCAATGCCTTAAACTATTGGGAATATGTTACTTTACAAAGTTGGTTTATTATTTCTCCTGTCAGCTTCAGGTTCCAAAAATATGGAGCACGTGTACAAATGCAGAAGCAACTTTGTGTATATATACCCCATAAAGAAGATCTATGCCAGCACTCTGCTGTATTTATCTGGCGACTAGCATCAGTGGTGACACATAAAACTATACAGTTAAAAGACATTAAAGTGCAGCTTAGATGAAAACAGATGAAAAAGATAGAAACTGCTCAAAAGGCTGCTGAGAGGAAAAATATCTTTAGGCCCATTCTTTAAAGCATTTACATAAATAATCTCCACTAGATATGCACTTCTTATTTTTTTTTTAAATTTTGGGGTGTGTGTGTGTTAGGAATAGTGTTTTTAATTTAAAGCTAGCATTAGCCATGATGTTTACTTTCCTCTCCTGCTTCTTCAATGTTTTAGAACATCGTTAGGTTGTCTTCAAATATCTTACATCACTTGTGAGGGGCTTGGCAGAAAGGGGATTGTTAATGACATGGACAGCCAGGCGACCCCCGGACAGCACAAATCCATGAACAAATCCAATAGCGTCCGAGGAAAGAGGTAGTCCAGAGTTTAATTGCTCTGTTTACCTTCCTGTCAACTTAGATCAAGAAATTCCACCTTATGCCAAGAAAACAATCCGTTAAGGATTGTTACAATCCTAACCAGCCAAGTTTGACATAAGAAAACTGCTGTGTAAGGGTGTTCGACAAATGCTTTTCTTTACTCAAATTCCATTTTCAATGCTCAGAAGATTTAAAGGAGAGAAACAGAAAGCCTAACCCTAGCTCTTTAATACAATTAATGGAAGAATCTAAAGGATGATTCCTAATATTTTATGCAAAAAGTAATCAGGTTAATTCACTCTGTCAGCTGAGAGGAAGGCCCTCATAGATCATGACAATGGTTGCTATGTTGTAACCTTAGCCTTACTGGACAGAGATGCTCAGTGCATGTCATATTGGAACCATCTCCACAGGTACCTCTCAGGTCATTTCAGACTGGAGGAAGGGCCTGGGGTGCAGACGTAGCTGAACAGAAGTTGAGATGCCCAGAGATGGTGCAGGGAGGAAGGTGGCTCCTTTTGACAAGGGAGGCACTAGCATGCGAGGGACAGTGCACAGGTGCCACCCCATGCAGATTGGGTCAGGCAAGCAAATAACGAGCCACAGGGGCAACCAGTTTTCCCCAAGGCAACTAAGTCTCTCAGGCCTTAAGCAGCTAGAGCAGCTGCTTCTCTTTCAAAACCAAGCCTGCAGGATGAGATGCCCAAGGTCAAATCCCGATCATTCCACCTTCCAGCTTTGTGACCACCAGAAAAAACAGTGTAATCTCTCTAAGGCTTCCTGAACACAGAAACATGGTAGAATGTTATAAACTCAGAAATTTGTAGTGAAGTCTAAACAACATAATCCCATAAAGAACTCAACATAATGTCTGAAACATACTGAAAATACTCAATAAATGCTTTTAAAAATATTATGAATTAGCTTGAGAAAATAAAGGCAACAGAAAATAAAGATTTTTGTAAAAGAAAAAGTAGGGGTACTGTGCTAATTTCCAGTGGCTGCCATGACAAATTAGCACAAACTAGATGGCTTTAAACAACAGAATTTTATTCTTTCTCAGTTCTGGAAGTCAGAAGCTCAACTTCAAGGTGTTGGCAGATCTAAGCTCCCCCGAAGGCTCTGAGGGAAATTCCTTCCCTGCCTCTCCTGCTTCTGGTGGCTCCAGGTGCTGCATGGTGTGGGGCTAACCCTCCAATCTCTGCTTCCGTCTTCACCTCTCTGTGCCTCTGACTTCTCTTCTCTCTTACCAGGACACTAGCCTTGGATGTAGGGTCCACTCAGGTGATCAGGATTATCTCTTCTTAAGATCTTTAACTTAACTACCTCTGAAAAGACTCTTTTTGCAAAGAAAGTCACAGTCACAGGTTCTGGGGATTAGGACATGGGCATATCTTTTCAGGGGCCACGATTCAACCCACCACAGGTACTGATGATGCAATAAATGCTACATTTAAATTAAATAGTAAAATTAAGTTAGAAAGATAATTTTTAAAAATCATATTCCTCATAGTATTAAAGTTATTCAGTCAATCATTCTGGGAAAATTATCATAATAGAAACATATTTTTCAGAAAGAATAATGAGTCAGTGTAGAACTAGGTACTTTTTCTCTTCATGAGGTGTGTGTGTGTGTCCGTGTGTGTGTGTATGTGTGTGTGTGTGACTACATAGCAAGTAAATTTAAACTTTCTTCCAAACAAGGTGTCACTTTTACTGAGGCCTAAGCAAAAGCATACTCTCTCTCTGTAGAGTTTTTCTTATAAATGCTATTCTGTCCCATCTATTAGAGTCCTAGGACGCTAGAACCCTATCAGTTTGGTGCAGGTAACCAAAGGTGAGGGTGCTGTGACAGAATGAAAAGTCATTGGCATAGAGTCAAAGGACTGGTTTGAATTATTTCATCCACAGTCTGACGTCCTGCATGATGTCTAACTATACGGCCACCAGTTTCCTCCTTTGTAAAATGGGAGGAATCTTCACCTCCTTACCTTTCACCATGAACACCCAGTCCCTTGATTTTCTAACCTGTGCTCCAGAACCTGGCCTGAGCAGGAAATAGAACACACAACCAGGGATGTGGGACAGGAAATGATCAAGACAAACTTCCTTCAAACGTGTCCTGGTTTCAAGGAAACCTACTCAAGCTTACTCACACAAAAGAGTTCATTCTCAGATTGCAGAATGAGATGGAGAATGCCAGCAGGAACTGAGTAAGCACTGGGAACCAGTGGCTGCTCCCTTTCGTGAGGGTCACATCTCTGACCCCACCCCACCTCACCCTCCCTTCTGTCATGACAGCTGGCCTCTGTCTCTGTATCCACAGGCTCCAGGCTCATGCCACTGAGCAGCTTCCTTTGCTTCCATATGACTGCTGCCTCCTCCCATGTCTGAGCTATGTGTGGCTTTGGCTACCCTGCTGAGCCCAAGTCTACCTGGTGTCATCTCCCAAAGCACCCCTTCCGCCTCTGCTCCACTGCTTACTCCATCAATCTCCAAGTTTCCCAATTCCAAACTTCCTAGAAAAGAATTTGATTTAGCCCAAGATTTCCTTTTGGACCAGTGCATGACCTATGAAGTATAGGGATGTGCTGGCCTTTGGGCAATGCACAATCATCTGCTACTGTCCCTCAGAAGGCCCTGCATGTGAATCCGCTGCACCTATTCCAGGGGCTGTGGCAGAGAACTACAGCATTGTCATCTCGACACTGTGCTGCCCTTCTAGGAGAGCCATCCTTCCCTCCCTCCAATTCATGCAGTTCCACATGAGATGCTGTGTTCTTACATGACCCCAGCCTCTAACCATGGTGGATTTGTTCAGGATGTGATGCCTGTAACTCGCTGGACTGATAATTCCCTTCTCCTCAATTTCTGAAGTTGAGTCTATGAGAATCACATCAGCATTCCTGCTTTCACTAAAGCCATAAATCTTGAATGTTCCTTGTGGCCATGTTTTTTGCCATATGTAGAAAACCGTTATCCAGTAGGAAACAAAGATGCCAATGTGCAGCAGGGAAACACTGAGATGCAGGATAGAGGGATGCTGCCAGCATCTCAGGCTCCAGCTCGACTTCCTCTTGAGACCCAGCTGGGTTTCCTGGCTGACTCAGACCCGTGGATTCTGTAAGATCCCCCATAGTGCTTCCTTCATGGTGGCCATTGTGCTTCAGCCAGCTCACGTGGGGTCTCTGTGGCTTCAACTACAGCAATAGTAACTACCTTGCAGGAGTGAGGGGAGGATGAAACAGACTTCTCCAGGATGCCCCTGTCTCCTTTGGCCCAGAGCCCATCCTATAAGTAGTGCTTGCAATTGGCCAGAGTCCCATCAGCAGCATCAAGTCTCACATTTGATTGTAACAGATGTCATGTATGTAATTCTCAACAGAATTCATTATTTTCCTAATATTTATTGACTGGCTATAATGTGACAGGCACTAGGCTGGGGATTTAATGAAGAATAAAACAGCCTACTGGCAGAACCATGGTATTTTAAACTCATTTTCATCCTGGAATTCTCAGTAGAAAGGATCTGCTCTAACTAAACATTGCAGCCCCACCCACACCTCACCATCACAAGACAAGAGCCTTTGTAAACCCAAAACTCCCTCTACTGAGACCCTGACTACACTCATGTACTTAAGCCATGCAGAGGGCCCTGGGGGTTGCCAGTGCTAGCAATGGGAAGGAAGCCCCCAGACCCCCTTTTCTATCACACTTTGGGGACTTTTCTTCCCCTTGTTTCCCACAGGCAATTATAGGAAATAAATACAAGTCAAGTTAAACCATTTCTAATGAGCAGGCTGGGAAGATAAGAGTAACTCTATCACTACCTTGTTTCCCAATATCCCTGCTAAGCTCCTTGAAGACAAAGGAGTTCCTTGATTTCCTCAATGTTTAACAAACATTTCTTAAGGACTTTGAAGTACTAAACACTCTTCTGGGGCTGAAGTTTCAGTGGCATGTGAAACAGAAAAAAGTCCATTTTAATGGAATGATAAAGAATAAGCAAATCATAGGTAATGTCAGGTCAGGTGTCAATGACGATGACCAGCTGTTGGGTGGGGTGCAGGGCTGGAACTGGGCCAGGCCAGGTGAGAGACCTCTCTGAGCAGTGGCCTTTGAACAGATGCCTGAATGGACAGGGGGAGGTTTGATTTGTGTAAATGCTTTGGGGATTTGCCAGCAAGTACAAATATCTTGTACTGGAAAAATATTGAAAAACCAGCAAGGAAGCTAGGATGACTGGAATGAACAGAGCAAAGGAAATGCAGCTGGAGTGGCAACCAGAATCCAATAATGCAGAGCACTGTACTCCACTGAAGAGAACCTCAAGACAAGGCGAGAGCCTGCAGCTGCTGCCAAGAGCCATCTGCTCCCCTGAATTTTAGATCCAAATTCTTATTGGACAAGTTGTAGTGAGTTGGATGGTGGAGCCCTCAAAAGATATGCCCACATTCTATTATAAAATCTAGAATAAATGAATATGGCACTATGTGGAAAAAGAGTTTTTGCAGATGTAATTCAGGATCTCAAGATGAAATTCATCTTGGATTATCCATGTAGACACTAAATCCAATGTTTCCTTATTAAAAAAACCATGCAAAAGAGATACCCGTGAAAGAGAAGGCCATGAGAAGTTGAAGGCAGTGGTTGAAATTGTACTGCCACAAGCCAGGATATCCCTGAAGCCAATAGAAGCTAGAAAAGGCAAAGAGAGATTCTCCCCTAAAGCCTCTGGAAGGAGCACAGCCCCACTGATGACTTGATTTAGGACTTCTGACCTCCAGAACTGCAAGAAAATAAATTTCTCTTGCGTTAAGTCACACACAATTGTATTTTTAATTTGATGAATTCAAGGAGGCCACATATCCCATGGAGAAGAGAGGTGTATTTCTCCTCCCCTTGGATCCTGGCTGGCGTATGACAGCTTTTCCCATGGACAGTGGAGGAATGAATGCTGAGCTGGTTGGGGACCTAGACTTTAGCAGAATTGCCAGATGACATTCTGGTCTCTGGGAGCCCTTAGCAACCACACAGAAGTCCTGCTGGGGAGTTTTGGACTACATGGTGAGAAAGAGAGGGTCCCTCTGGGCCCAGTGGTTCCCAGTCTTTCAGTTCCCCCTCTAAAGTGCTGATGATGAGAGTGAAGCTGTCTTGAACTCTCTATGCCAGGCCAGCCTCAAGCTGAATCCTCTTGAGTGCCCTCAGTTGATGCCATGTAGAATCATCTCATTCAGCCTTGCCTGGATTCCCAATCCACAAACTATGAGATATAATAAAAATGGTTGCTGCTTTAGGCCACTAAATGTAGGGATAGTTTATAATGGAAATACTAGGGTATGGCAACCATTGGGAGGCTTGTGAGCAGACCTCCCGCTGTGTGAAGAATCGAGCCTAGGGATACACTAGAAGCTGCAGTGAGATTCGTGAGGGGCTATCCAAGTAGTGCCAGGAGAGGTGCTTTGGCTTGGAGTAGAAGGTGGAGCTAGAGGGCATGAAAGGAACCACATCCCAGATACATTTCAAGTCAACCCTGGATCAGTTGCTACAAGTATATATGTAGGTGTGATAGAGCAGTCAAAAATGACTATAAGGGTTGTGATCTGAATACCCGGATAAATGGGAGAGAGGGAGTTTTAGAGGAAGGGCAACAGTCAAACATTTTGTTTTGAATTGTTGATTTTCAAATATTTATTAGATATCCAAGTGGAGACGGTTGGACACCCTGGTCTGGAGTTCAACAAAGAGAAGAGGCTAGAGATGAAAGATGTCCATAAATAGAGGCTAAAGACAGGGAACAACTTTATGTAGGATTAAGCTATGAAAACCAGTCCTTGCAGCACTCCAGTTTATGAGATTATGGAGATTAGGAGAAACTAGCAATGGACACTCTCTATGGTCTGTTTGTGTCTTGAAGAATTCATATGTTGAAATCCTCATCCGCAATGTGATACTAGGAGGTAGGGCCTTTAGGAGGTGATTAGGTCGTAAGGGTTAAGTTCTCACGAATGGGATTAGTGTCCTTATAACAGAAGCCCAGCCCCAGAGAGCTGCCTTACCCTCTCCACCATGTGAGGGTACAGCGAGAAGACACCATCCATGAACCAGAAAGAGAGCCCTCACCAGACACCAAAGCTGCCAGCACCTTGATCTTGGATTCCCAGACTCCAAAACTGTGGGAAATAAGTTACTGTTGTTTATAAGTCACCCAGTTTAAGAAATACCTAAATGCCCCAACAGACTAAGACAGAGGCTAAGGAGTGACCAGTCAAGAAATAAACCAAGAGCACAGCATCTCAGAAATCAAGTAAAGAAAGGGTTTCAAAAAAGAAAAAAAAGCAAGCAAACAAAAATCCCCTGCCAAATGTGCCAAGAAGTCAAATAAGGTGTTCTATGAGATAAACCTTAAATTACTAGCATGGTGGAGACAAAATCTTCGTTGGAATGAGATCAAGAAAAATTTGGAAGTGAAGAAATTAAGCTGAAGCATTTGGACAATCAGCTCACACAGTATTACTCTGAGACAAATAGAAAAGTAAGATGTGAACTGAGTCAGGGTGATCACTAGATATTTCTCTGCTGGGATAATGAGGGGAGAAAAGGAGCAAGATTCCTGAGCAATCAAGCAGGAGGGGATCCAGCACAAGAGTGGAGGGTGGCTTCAGATAGGAGCAGGCTCAGCTCATCACTGCTATGGGCAAGAGGGCAGAGCGTGTGGGAGCAGACCCAGTAAGGATAATAGAGTCAGAGTAGTGGATTGTTTCTTTCTTACAGTCACAGAAAGGGTGATAGAGTTAGAGTATGGATTGTTTCTGACCATTTCTATTGTTGCAGGGAAATAAGGTATAGAAATTATCTAAGTAGGAAAGGAAGCGCGGGGGGCGGGGGGGGGAGACTTTGACATGAGAAGAGAAGATGTGAAATAATCTCCGAGGGAGAAGAATGAATTATATAAGGGAAAGTAGTAGGATTGGCCCATTTGACATTTTTGGTCTTAATTTAAAGAAACCCTTGCAGTCATGTGTAGTCACCAAGGAGATGCGTAACTCAGATGCCCTTCAAGAGTGAATGGGTAATCGACTGGGGAAAGGCAGTTGGACGACAGCTTTCTGGGCAGTGCACTCAGGATCTATGAGAACATGTGAGCCAAGGCCATGCTTTTCTTCACAACTCCCAGCTCATGACTGAGCATGGAAGGGATCTCAAAGCTCCTCGTTGGGTTGGCCAAGACTTTCTCAGATTTGCAGCATAATCCAAGGCTCTTCCTGCTCCCTCGCACATGTTAGACCTGCCTTGCACTCTGAAACTTGTCCGTGCCTCCTCCTGCTCCCTCCCAACATCATCTGTCAGGGGAGTTACCCTCTCCTACAAGCCACTTCAAGCTCCAACTTGGCTTCTGCTACCTGGAGATTCCAGCTAACACAATGAGGTTATGAGTCTTTTTCTCTAGTCATCTTCAGTTGTTTCAGGAATGGTCCACACACACATGCAGTAAGCAGGAAGCTGGACTTTAACAAATGCTCAAGAAGGAGTGACAGAGGGGCAAAGACATGGAGAGCCCCCAGCGTACGCAGATATAGCTCTGAATATGAATCCAAGCTGGTTAGGAAGACAAATGAACCCCTGAGAAGGGTGACAAACCATAGAGAGTTGAGAGTGTCAGGCCATGCACTCAGGACCATACAGTGGATCAACCATCCCTTTTTCAGAGAACTAACCTGGGGAAGACATAGGCCCCGGGTAAGGGTTGCTCTTGATGCTCTTCTCGCTTTGACCACACACCTGAGCTGCTGAAGGATTACATTTATATTGCACACCTTCTTTGTGTTGTGCATTGTGCTAGGCACATTGTATCTATTTTTGACTATCTGAGAATTAAACGACAAATAGTTGAGGTAGATATTGTTTTACCAATGTTTGTTTAGGAAGAAACTGACTTTCAAAGAGAAGTTCTATAGCCATAAGCAGCGGGTGTCAAATTTAGACCCAATTCTACTTCAAAGACTTCCGAACCTGAGCCCTTTCCACATACAACATTGTTGTTACTGGTTAGCTACAACTTACATATCAGAGGTACTAATGAATTTAATCTTATGTACACAGAGTTGGTACGGCATGCAAATGTGTATGTAAATGATTATTTTAATTTCTACAAACAAAGATGCAAATGTATCCTTAAGTTTACAGGAAACTGGTAAGATTACTTTACCTCAGTTGACCCATCCTTAGGACTCCAGCAAATCTGAATCGTTCTAATATAAATAAACCCCCAGCTTTCCATATGAGAGCTATTTCTTCACAATTTAAAACATTGAGTCTCTGGACCCCCATCAAGGATATTTTTAACTCCTCATGATGTTCTTTAGGGCTGAGATAAATGTAAAAAAAACAAAACCCCTTTCTGGAATTTTCTCTCTCCAAATACAGAAAGAAAAATAAAATAAAAGAGAATCTATCCTTGGAAATTCAGGCCAGGACATAGCTGAGGTCTTTAGCAGTCTGGTTTCTCTAATCAGGCCTTTGCCTGGATTTAGAGCACCCAGGGTTCAGTTTCTTTGTTCTCACCTCCCACAAGCAGATGAGTATCTCAAGCAGATAATTTAATTTGCGAGGTTGGAAAAATCCACTGCCTGCCCCTACATTCCCACCCAGTTCTCTGGGGTGTGAAGTCTGAAGTCTGTCCAATCTTTAGGAGTCTTCATTAATGTAATTCCCCTTGGACTCATCAAATATTCTCACCTAATACTCAGATGAAAATGCTTACGAAAATGTACTTTAAGATTAGGTGATAGATATGCTAATTACCTTGATTTGGTTATTCTACATTGTATACATGTATTAAAATATCACACTGTATCCCATAAATAGCTACAATTATTATGTGTTAATTAAAAATAATTTTAAAAAAGGAAAATGTTTTTAAAAAGATAAGGTAGAGTAGAGATGGGAAAAAGACACCTCAGATAGATCATCGAAGGGAGAACACTGGAATTCAACACAGAAATGACAGAAAATACCAAAAGCAGGGAAGGAGAGGGAAACAGGGCAGCCTGGTTTGCCAGGATTGTCTGGGAGCCTGGAGGGGCTCATCAACACAGATAAAGGGTAAGTGAGAGGCTCCCAGTGGCCCACATTTTCACCACAGACTCCTGCAATTCTAGCCATGCAAGAGCCCCTAGATCCTCCTCATAGGCCCTGAGGCTAACAAAAGATGCTGCCTGGAAACTGTGAAGGCACTGCTCCAGACAGGAAGCTCACACTGGACCCTACATGCCCCTTCCCAAGTCCTAGACAGCTACAGCAAGATGCCATAGAGAGAGCCCAGGCCCTAGCAGGCTGCATCCTACCAGGCTGCCCAACCGCCTCTGTATCTCCACATCCCTGGATCCCCATTAACATTTCCTGCCCACAGCCACTGTTGCCCACAGCCAGCACCACAGCTGGCTGCTGCCACCAGGGCTGAAGAGCAAGCTCCCCCCGGCAGCAAAGTCACCATGTATTTTCACACACTCCAAGAATAAATTGTTCTTTCTACAGCTGCTGCCACTGTGTATTGCCACCACCAGGTCCAAAGCATGAGAAAAATATGCACTCCCCAGCCACCTGCATGTGGCTACTGTCACCAAAAGCAGCCCTGCCCTCTCCCATAGCAAGGCTGTGGCACAGCTGCTGCCACTCCTACCCTAGCATTCCACCAGGGGCCTGGTGATCATTATGCCTCTGCCTATCACAGCCAGCAGCACCTGCATGTACCACTGGAAACTTAAGGACAGGTCTTCCCAGACCTACTCCATACCCCATTCCAAGTACCTGAGCACATCATCTGTGGGCTTGGAGACCACCCAACCTAGTCCACCACAATCGGCACCTGAGCACTTCTCCTGAGGGGTAGAGGCCAGGCCCATCCAACCTGCTGTTACCACTACAGCTGGCATACACCTGCATGTGCCACCTGCAGGCTTGGAGACTGGCTCACTGAACCCATTGCAGGCACTGCAACACCAGCATAGTCTGCTTGGGATCCAGAGGGTTGTCTCACCACTGCTACTGACATTATTCACATCACACCCTCTGCCCAAGGGCCCAAGAACCTGCCCATTCACCAGCCCATTGCTGTCACTGCCAACATGAGCAAATTACCTGGAGGTCCGAGATTAGGATTCCCTGGACCCACTAATACCAGTGCCAGCATATGACACCCTAGCATCCAAGGACAGGCAAGTTTGGGCCACTGCTGCTACCACTGGGGACCCAAAGACAGGCCCACCTGGGATACCTATCCCCAGTAAAACTTTACTACAGCCTTCACTAACAATTGCACCCTAAACAACTGAGGAAATCACAAATACCACCGACATGATTTACAGATGAAAAAATCACAAGGAGAATATACTACTACTACTACAAACAACCAGAGTCAAAGCCAATGTGCCCTACCCAACCAATGCCACAGGTACATCTTCAGGAAAAATTCCTCCCTTGCAAAACCAAATTCAAAGAATTGAAAGAAGCAACTACTATACTAGATGCATAGATGTCAATATAAGGGCACAGAAAACATGAAAAAGCAAGGAAATAGGGCACCTCCAAAGGTGATAAAGGATTGCAACAACTCTCCAACAACAGATTTCAATCAAAAAGAAATTCATGAATTTCTGGAAAGAGAATTCGAAATTTTGATACTAAGTAAGCTGAGTGTGATATAAGAGAATACAGAAAAACAATACAAAGGAATCAGAAAACCAATTCAGGATATGAGTGAGAAATTTACCAAAAGTACAGATACCATTTAAAAGAACCAAACAGAGGTTCTGGAACTGAAGGACTTATTAAATTAAATTAAAAAATACATTTGAAAGCTTCAATAACAAACTAGATCAAGCATAAGAAAGAATTTCAGAACTTGAAGTCAGGTCTTTCGAAATAACCCAGTCAGACAAAAATAAAGA
Organism: Theropithecus gelada; assembly: GCF_003255815.1. NCBI lineage: Eukaryota > Metazoa > Chordata > Mammalia > Primates > Cercopithecidae > Theropithecus > Theropithecus gelada. The sequence goes on along the minus strand of NC_037682.1, from coordinate 122,259,573 downwards.
TAAAAAGAATAAATAAATCCTTATAATGACATATAAGACACCATAAAGCAACAAAAAATTTGAGTTCTTGAAGTTTCAGAAGGTAAAGATAAAATGAAAGGGATATAAATCCAATTTAACTAAATAATAGCTAAAAATGTTTCAAGTCTAGCAAGAACTTTAGACATCAAGATACAAAAAGCACAGAGTTTTCCATACATGTACAATTCAAAATGTTCTTCTCTGTAACACATTATACTGAAATTGTCAAAAGTCAAAGACAAAGGGAGAATTTATAGAAAAGTGTATAGTCAATTATAAGGGAATCCCATCAGATTAATAGCAGATTTCTCACCAGAAACCTTACTGGCCAGGATAGGTAAGATTACATATTCAAAGTGCCGAAAGAAAAGAAAATTGTCAGCCAAGGATACTATACCCAGCAAAGTTGCTCTTCTTAAATGAAGGAGAAATAAGGTCTTTCCCAGACAAGCAAAAGCTGAGGGGATTTACTACTACTAGACCAATCCTACAAGAAATGTTTAGGGAAGTCCTACACCTGAATGCAAAAGGGCAATATTTACCATCATAAAAACACATGAAAGTATAAAATCCACTGGTAGAGCAAATATACAATTAAGGAAGAGAAAGAACTCAAATGTTACTCTACAGAAAACCACCAAACCAAAATTATAAACAATAAGAGATCAAGAATGGAACGAGTGATATACGAAACTTGTATCAATTAATAAAATGACAGGAATAAGCCCTCTCTTACTAATAATAACCTTAAATACAAACAGATAAAACTTTCCACTTCAAAGATCCAAACTGGAGGCCAGACACTTTTGCTTATTCCTGTAATGCCAGCATTTTGGGAGGCTGAGCCAGGAGAATCCCTTGAGCCAAGGAGTTCAAGGCAGCAGTGAGCTATGATCATGCCACTGCACTATAGTCTGTGTGACAAAGTGAAACCCCCATCTCTAACCATTTTTTTTAAAAAGATACATACTGGCTGAATGGATTTTAAAAAACATGGCCCAACAACATGCTGCCTATAAGAAACTTATCTCACTTGTAAAGACACATATGAACTGAAAGTAAAAGAATAAAAAAGAAACCCCTTATGTATGCAGACAAGAACCAAAAATGAGCAGAGGTGGCTATGTTTACATTAGATAAAACAGACTTCACGTCAAAAGCCATAAAAAGAGACAAAGAAGGTCATCATATAAATATAAAGGGGTCAATTCAGCAAGAGGATATAACAATTCTAAATCTTTATCCACCCAAAATTATAGCACCCAGATTTGTAAAGCAAATATTATTTTTTCTAAAGAAAGAGACTGTAATACAATAATAGTTGAGGACTTGAACACCCCACTGTCAGCATTAGAGCATCTAGACAGAAAATTAACAAAGAAACTGATTTAAATTGCACATTAGACCAAATAGACCTAACATACATTCACAGAACATTTTATCTAATTGCTACAAAATATACTTTCTTCTCATCAGGACATGAAACATTCTCAGGATAGACTATATGTTAGGACACAAAGCAATTCTCAACAAATTTTTAAAAATTGAAATCGTATAAAGTATCTTTTCAGACCATGATGAAATAAAACTAGAAGTCAACAACATGAGGAACTTTGGAAACTGTACAGATACATGAAATTAAACAACATGCTTCTGAATGACCATTACTTAATGAATAAAGTAAAGGAAAAAGTCAAAAAAATTCTTGGAACAAATAAAAATCAAAACACAAAATATCAAAACCTCTGGGATACAGTAAAAACAATGCTAAGAGGGAAGTTTACAGCAATAAACACCTATATCGAAAAAGTAGAAAGATTTCAAATAAACAACCTAATGATGCACCCCAAGAAGCTAGAAAAGCAGGAGTAAGCTAAATCCAAAATTAGTAGAAGGAAAGAAACAATATATATCCAAGCAGAACTAAATGAAATAGAAATTAAGAAGAAAAAAATCAACAAAACAAAAAATTGGATTTTTTTGGAAAGATAAAATTGATAACCTGCTAGCTGGACTAACCATAAAGAGAGAGAAGATCAAATAAACAAAATCAGAAAAGAAAAAGGAGACATTACAACTGATACTCAAGAAATGCAAAAAAATTATCAGAGACTATTATAAACAACTACACACTAACAAACTGGTAAACCCAGAGAAAATGAATAAATTCCTGGACATGTATAATCTACCGAGAAGAAATAGAAAACCTGAACAGACCAATAATGAGTAATGAGACTCAAATGAGATTGAATCAGTAATAAAAAGTCTTCCAACAAAGAAAAGTCTAGGACTGGATGGCTTCAGTGTCAAATTCTACCAAACTTTCACAGAAGAACTAACGTCTGTTATACTCAAACTATATCAAAAAACTGAAGAAGAGGGAATTCTCCCCAATTCTAATGAGTCCAGGATTACCCTGATACCTAAACAAAACAAGGGCACAACAAGAAAACTACAGGTCACTATTCTTGATGAACATAGACACAAAAATCCTCAACAAAATACTAGCCAACTGAATCCAACAGCCCATCAAAAAGATAATACACCATGATTAAGTCGTATTTACTCGAGGGATGCAATGATGGTCCATCATATGCAAATCAATAAATGTGATAAATCACATCAACAGAATGCATGGATATGATCACCTCAATAGAGGCAGAAAAAGCATTAGATAAAATTCAACACCGCTTCATGGTAGAAACTCTCAATAAACTAGGCATAGAAGGAATATACCTCAACGTAATAAAGGCCATATATGATAAACCCACAGCTAGCATCATACCGAATGGGGAAATGCTGAAAGCCTTTCCTCTAAGAACTGGAACAAGGCAAGGATGCCCATTTTCACCACTCCTATTCAACATAGTACTGGAAATCCTAGTCAGAATAAGGAAGAGAAAGAATTCAAATGTTACTACTCTACAGAAAACTACCAAACTATAATGAGTAAACAATAAGAGATCAAGAACAGAACAAAGGATATACAGAACAGCCAGAAATCAATTAATGAAATGACAGAAATAAGCCCTCACATATTAATAATAATTTTAAATATAAACAGATAAAACTGTTGAAATATATAGTGACTATATATAAATATATATATATATTTGTTGAACTATATATACACAAAATATATTTCAAGACTGTAGTAATCAAAACAGCATAGTATTAACATGAATCAGACACATAGACCAATGGAACAGAGTACAGAACCCAGAGATAAATACACATATGTAGAGCCAACTAACGTTTGATAAAGGCACCAAGAACATACACTGGGAAAAGGACACCCTTGTCAATAAATGGTTCTGGGAAAATTGAATAACCGTATTCAGAAGAATGAAACTGGACCCCTATATATATATATGTGTATATATACCATATACAAAAATTAATTCAAAATAGATTAAAGATTTAAATGTAAGACCTAAAACTATAAAACTACCGGAAGAACACAGGACACTTTGGGATATTGGTCTAGGCAAGGAATTTATAGCTAAGGCTTCAAAAGCACAGGCAATGAAAACAAAAATAGACAAATGGGACTACATTAAAGTAAACAGCTTCTGCACAGCAAAGGAAACAATCACCAGAGTGAAAAGACAACCTACAGAAGAGAACATATTTTCAAACTATTCATCTGGTAAGGGACATATCCAGAATATACAAGGAACTCAAACAACTCAACAGGAAAAAAATAAATCATCCCATTAAAAAGTGGGCAAAGAACTTGAGATGAATAGATATTTCTCAAAAGAAGACATACAAATGACCAACAGACATATGAAAAATGCTCAGCATCACTAATCATCAGGAAAATGCAAATGAAAAACACAGTAAAATATCATCTTACCCCAATTAGAATGGCCATTACTAAAAAGACAAAAAATAACAGATACTGGCAAGGATATGGAGAAAAGGGAACTCTTTTACACTCTTGGTAGAAACGTAAATTAGTACAGCCACCATGGAAAACAGTATGAAAATGTCTCAAAAAATTGAAAATAGAACTACCAAAAATATAGCAATCCCACTAGTAGATATTTATCCAAAGGAAAACAAATCAGTATACCAAATTTATACCTGCACTCTCATGTTTATTGCAGCACTATTCACAATAACAGAGATATAGAATCAACCCTAGGTGCCTGTCAACAACAAACAGATAAAGGAAAAGTGGTAATATACATGATGGAATATTATTTCGACCAGAAAAAAGAATAAAATTATGCCATTTGCAGGCACATAGATGGAAATGGAGGTCATTATGTTAAGTGGAATAAGTCAGGCATAGAAAGACAAATGTTGCCATCCTCTCGCTCATATGTGGGAATGAAAAATGTTGATCTTAGGGAGTAGAGAATAGGATGATAGGTGCCAGAGACTAGGAAGAGTGTGTGTGCAGAGGGGTTATAAAGAGAGGTTGGGGCTGGGCGCAGTGGCTCAAGCCTGTAATCCCAGCACTTTGGGAGACCAAGGCAAGCGGGGATCACGAGGTCAGGAGATCGAGACCACCCTGGCTAACACGGTGAAACCCCGTCTCTACCAAAAAAAAAAAAAAAAAAAAAACATTAGCCGGGCGTGGTAGCGGGCACCTGTAGATCCAGCTACTGGGGAGGCTGAGGCAGGAGAATGGCATGAACCCAGGAGGCGGAGCTTGCAGTGACCCAAGATTGCACCACTGCACTCCAGCCTGGGTGACAGAGCAAGATTCTGTCCAAAAAAAAAAAAAAAAAAGAGAGGTTGGTTAATGGGTACAAATATACAGTTAGATAGAAGTTAAACGTTCTAATGTTTCACAGCAGAATAGGGCGACTGTAGTTAATAACAATGTGTCGTATAACTCAAAACAGCCAGAAGAGAGGACTTGAATGTTCCCACTACATAGAAAAAACAAATACTTGAAGTGATGGACACCCCAAATACTCTGGCTTGATGATTGCACTTTCTATGCATGTAACAAAATATCATATGTACCCCATAAATATGTACAAATATTATGTATCAATAAAAACTAAAATAAAGAAATGGAAAGGGGGGCCCTAAAGGGGGAAATGGATAGGGTACAAGGAAAACGCTGCCTTGATCAATGACTTTCCTGAGGCCATACACATCCTGCTGATGTCACCTTGCAGAGTGGGGACAGGTGACTTCTCCAGGCCCCTGCACTCACAGGACTCCTACGCTCTAGACACCCAGAACATGCTGCAGTTTCTCAAGTGGACTTTGTCTTTCTTGCTCTGAGCCTTTCACCTGCTGGTCCCTCTTCTTCAGCCCCTTTTCGCCACTTCTGCCTGACAACTAGTGACCCTCCAAGAGTCAGCTCCTGCACCCAGCCCCTCTCTCCTCCTTCAGATTGAATCCTGGCTCTGTGCTTCCCCAGCACTCTCTGGGAAGGCCTGGAGCACAATGATCCTGTTTTATTTATCTTCATGTTTCCAGCATCTAGCCGAATGTCTTAAATAATCAATTTTAATAAATATTCAAGTGACTAAATGAAACTCCATTAAAGAATTTAGCACATTGTCCAAGAGCTGTTAGATGGTTTCCCTCACTGGACCGCTACATTCTGAAGAATTATGTCTGTTTATTCCTCTATCCCTAGGAACTTAGCACAGTGCCTGGTCCATAGTGGATGCTCAATAAATAATTTGGAGTTAATTAATGAATGTAGGCAACATGCATTTTCACCTGCAGGCTGGATTCTTTCAATGCTGGAAATGGCTTCGACTTCCGCTGCTGCTGTCCTGGGTACTTAGCAGAAGATTGTCTGAAGCCACATTGTTGATCCACGTCCTGACAGCCCTACGGTGAATAAGCCCCTCCAGCTACACCCTCTGCACCTAGTTAGAGGCTCAGCCCCTCCTCAGGGCTTCATTATCTTGAGGTAGGCACACATACCTCCATCGCCTCCTTTTCCATCCTTCCCCTGCTGTTTCTGGAATTAAGGTGCCTCAGCCCTGGCCTCACTGTGACACTCATTACTCTGGTATTGATGGCCTTCCACCTCCCTGTTATTCCGTGAAGATTAGAAAGCAGAGACCTTTCTTGGGCAAGGGAATGGGTTTTGTCAGTATTCGGTGTGTAACAACAGAAAGTATAATAAATTCTGGCAGTCAATCGAATATGACATGATAATGAATGTTAACATCATGTGCCCCCCTTTGCCTACAGAGGGGAAAGTCATGTTAGATTACAGCTAAGCACAGGCACCTTGTGATTTCTATTTGCCTCTCTTTCTCGCTCCTCCTTTCCCTGGTTTGACCTCAGCAGTCGCTCAGCTCCACCCCTACATCCCCAGCTTCATCTTCCCGCGTTGCTCAGAAACATTGCTTCAATTCCCCTGGGCCCCGCATCCTCTATGTAAGAAACCTGACCTCAGAGGCAACTTCCCTCCTCCTAACTTAACAGAATGCTCAGCCTGGAGAGCCTTCCTGCAGCCATCGGGCAGCCCCGTGAGTCTGAATTAGACTGAGTAGGATAACAAACCAAGAGAGAACTGTGAGGAGAATTCCAAGCTCAGGGCTGGCTCCACGTGAGTCAAGAGGCAAGACTCCTGCCTCTCCCCCACAAAAGGAATACAAAGCGAAACCAGAGCCAAAGACCTGTTCCTTGCCTTAGTTTCCCCGCAAATTCTTTGGTTTCAAGGACATCGCCTGCTATTTTTGAGTTTTAAAAAAAAATCAAGGTCCCATAATGTAATTTCCAGGGTCAGCATGTGCTTAGTTGCATTCTTGTTAATGAAGGCAGTGGTAAACATGCGTTTGAAAGCAGAAAAAGTATCACTGGAGCCACAGGGAGTTTTTAGAGAAACATTCTGTAGCAGCCTCAGTTCCCCCAACTGGCCAGTCTGAACCTGCTCCCCTTGAACAGGAAAAATGCTTGATAATTGTCCTTTTATCAGGAAATGAAAGATAATCTTCAACTCATAATAATCATTAATCAATCATGATGATCTTCCAAGCACATAATATGCCACTTAATTCTCACTACATATACACGCATAAATACATATAATGTATCTAATATGGGTTATATGTTATATATGGCTCAGAAAGTTCTGAGCACTTATCTTTTTTTTTTTTTTTTTTTTTGAGACCGAGTCTCACTCTGTTGCCTAGCAGGCTGGAGTGCAATGGTGCAATCCCAGCTCACTGCAACTTCCACCTCCCGGGTTCAAGCGATTCCCCTGCCTCACCCTCCCAACTAGCTGGGACTACAGGCATGTGCCACCATGCCTGGCTAAGTTTTTGTATTTTTAGTAGAGACAGGGTTTCACCATGTTAGCCAGAATGGTCTCGATCTCTTGACCTCGTGATCTGCCCGCCTCGGCCTCCCAAAGTGCTGGGATTATAGGCATGAGCCATTGCGCCTGGCCCTGGGCACTTATCTTAAGGGTCATAGCCATAAGATGTTGGGACAAGAGTCAATCTATCCACTTTATCCATCAAGCACCAGTATACAAAATCACTTTTGACTGGGTGCAGTGGCTTACACCTGTAATCCCAGGACTTTGGGAGGCTAAGGTGGATGTATCACCCAGGGGTTCGAGACCAGCCTGGCCAATATAGTGAAACCCTGACTCTACTAAAAATACAAAAAGTTAGCTGGGCATGGTGATGTACACCTGTTGTCCTAGATCTTCGGAAGGCTGAGGCAGGAGAATTGCTTAAACCCAGGAAGCAGCGGTTACAGTGAGCTGAGATCACGACACTGAACTCCAACCTGGACAACAGAGTGAGACTCTGCCTCAAAAAAATAAATAAATAAATAAATAAATAATCACTTTTGACCAATGACTGGGACTCGTTCTTTCTCTCCTCACTATAAATTGAAGATATAGAAGACTCGCTTTAAAAGCCTCTGCTAACAAAAAGGTAGGAAGGGTGACTAATTTAGCAGTAACTATTAGCATCTGGCCTTACTCTGCAGTTTACAAAGCACTTTTTCTACATTATTTCTTTTGATCCTCAAAAAGATAAAAAGTATGCATTATTATTATCATTATGCTCATTTTACAGATAGAGAAACTGATGTGGCCTAACCAATGTTCACAACTATTTAAGTCTTTAAAATACGGTCTGAAAAAGAGGTTCCCAAGCAACCAAATTACATTTAATGGCAATAATAATCTTCATGTTATTTGGATGTCGCTTTACAGTTTCAAAGTATTTTCACATACATTTAGTTTCCAAATTAAATTGTACAAACATGCAGAAATTTTAAAGTATGCATGTTTAGCCTAGTCGTCCCACATCCTGAAATCTTTCACAGAGAAATAAACCACATGAAGTTGCCTACACCCAACAGTCTTTATTCCATCATTTTGTCCCCTCGAAGACAATCGGGAAAATGTGGTCATGGAGAGGGAACTCCTAGGCCTCTTTTCCCAAAGGCAGCCTCAGTCCCCAGAGAGGAAACCGCCATTGACCTTTTCACAATACTCTCCCCACCTGCCCTCAGGGGAAGAATTGCTCTCTTGACTGCAAAGATACTAAGATCCAAGGGACCTCATTTCAACAGTGGATACATTTCTTGTTTTGAAAGATAATGCACACCTGTGAAAATATTTTATCTTCCCAGCTTCTCCACCTGCATCTAATGGGAACGTGTGGACTATAAGCTTCATCTATGTTGAGGGGAGCAGAATAATGCTGATGTTATAATATTAAGTGGAAAGAAGCAGGACCCCAAATTATATACACACAGTAGGACCTCCATTGTATATTTTTAAGTTTGTAATGACTAGACGTCTATTTATGCTCATTTTAATACTTATACCTTTAAAATCAGTAAATCAGCATGTGCTACTTTGTAATCAGAAAAAAACTCAATTAATGGAACAGGTGAGACTGAATTGACGACAAGTTGTATGAAAAATATCCAGGAGTTTTCACTGACCTGACTTCAGCATGAGGTTTCTAAACGTCGCCTCAGTGGTAAATTGAATAGACATATTTGACTTATTAAAGAATCTGCCAGAGGCCAGGTGGGGTGGCTCAGGCCTGTAATCCCAGCACTTTGAGAGGTCAAGGTGGAAGGATCATTTGAGGCCAGGAGTTCAAGATCAGCTTGGGCAACATGACAAAACAACCCCTTCTCTACATTAAAAAAAAAAAAAATAGTCGGGCATGGTGGCGCGTGCTTGTGGTCCCAGCTACTGAGGAGGCTGAGGTGGAAGGATAGCTAGAGCCTAGGAGGTCAAGGCTGCAGTGAGTCGTGATTGCACCACTGCACTCCAGCCTGGGTGACAGAGCAAGACCCTACCTCAAAACAACAGCAACAAAACAGAGAATCTGTAATCTGCCAGAAAGACCCTCATAGAGAATAGGACCCTCCATCAGGGCAGATGGCAAAATGGGTATCAAGCCACTAACCTTCTGCCTGGCACATGGTAAGCTTTTAAATGCCAGAATTTACAAGAAATTGATGACCCCATACTCCAAGATCATTTGGGTATTTTCCCCAGTTCCTGCCTGCCCTGATCTGCAACTACTCAGAATCGATCCTCCCAGTGCCAAACACCAGCAGGAGTCGCACGCCAGGCTTTATGTTAGGCAAATTGCAACCTTCGTCGTTTCAACCTCAGTGTGCAAAAAAAAAAAACCCTGTGGTCTGTGCTGTGTTTCATTATTATAAAGAATTCCTTTTTCCCGTTGCCCAGTGTGCTCCCTACCCCAACTAGAATTCCTTTTCTGGCCAGGTGCAGTGGCTCTTGCCTGTCAGCACTTTGGGAGGTTGAGGCAGGTGGATCACATGAGGTTGGGAGTTCGGAACCAGCCTAGCTAACGTGGTGAAACCCTGTCTCTACCAAAAATACAAAAATTAGCCAGGCGTGGTGATGGCCACCAGTAATCCCTGTTACTCAGGAGTCTGAGGCAGGAGAATTGCTTGAACTTGAACCTGGGCGGCAGAGGTTGCAGTGAGCTGAGATCACACCATTGAACTCCAGCCTGGGCAAGAGGGAGACCCCATCTCAAAAAAAAAAAAAAAAAAAAAAGAATTCCTTTCCCTTGTGCCTCTGCACACACACTTGTTAGCCTTCATCAGTCAGCGTTGTACTCTTAGAGTTGGGAGGGACCTTGGAGAGCATATAACTTAATCCCTTATTTTACAGAGTAATTGGAATCTCAAGAAGTGAAGCAACTTGCCCCAAAACAGCCAGGTCTTTAGTGGCAGGGCCAGGCCATGGACAGAGACATATCATGCTTTTCACTGCATCTTGAGAGAAAATAATTTATACCTAGAGGTAAAAATGGGGCTAGGTATACGGGAAAGTGCCCTGGAGTGATCAATTTTGTATTGAAGTCACTCTGATGTCAGTAAGCCTTCTGGCCTCGGGCAAATCACTTTGCATTCTGGGCCTGAGGTTCTGCTGTGGGGTTAGATGAGATAATATATGTGATAAAAAGCATTTTGTCAACTGCAAAAACATTACACAAATTTTAGGCATTGCTATTTGACTGCTAGTTAAATACCCTTCCAGGAGTATTTGCATTGTTTTATTTTTTATTATACTTTAAGTTCTGGGATACATGGGCAGAACGTGCAAGTTTATTACATAGGTATACATGTGCCATGGTGGTTTGCTGCACCCACCAATCGGTCATCTACATTATGTATTTCTTCTGATGCTATCCCTCCCCTTGCCCCCCACTCCACAACAGGCCCTGGTGCATGATGTTCTCCTTCCTGTGCCCATATATTCTCATTCTTCAACTCCCACTTATGAGTGAGAACATGCGGTGTTTGGTTTTCTGTTCCTGTGTTAGTTTGCTGACAGTGATGTTTTTCAGATTCACCCATGTCCCTGCAAAGGACATGAACTCATTCTTTTTTATGGCTGCATGGTATTCCATGGTATATATGTTGCACATTTTCTTTATCCAGTCTATCATGGATGGGCATTTGGGTTGGTTCCAAGTCTTTGCTATTGTGAATAGTGCTTCAATAAACATACATGCGCACATGTCTTTATAGCAGAATGATTTATAATCCTTTGGGTATATATCCAGTAACGGGATTGCTGGGTCAAATGGTATTTCTGCTTCTAGATCTTTGAGGCATTGCCACACTGTCTTCCACAATGGTTGAACTAATTTACACTCCCACCAACAGTGTAAAAGCATTCCTATTTCTCCACATCCTCTCCAGCATCTGTTGTTTCCTGACTTTTTAATGATCACTATTCTAAGTGGTGTGAGATGGTATCTCACTGTGGTTTCAACTTGCATTTCTCTGATGACCAGTGATGATGAGCTTTTTTTCATGTGTTTGTTGGCCACTTAAATGTCTTCTTTTGGAAAGTGTCTGTTCATATCCTTTGCCCACATTTGATGGGGTTGTTTTTTTTTTTTTCCTATAAATTTAAGTTCCTTGTAGATTCTGGATATTAGCCATTTGTCAGATGGATAGATTGCAAAAAATTTATGCCATTCTGTAGGCTGCCTATTCACTCTGATGAGTTTCTTTTGCTGTGCAGAAGCTCTTTAGTTTAATTAGATCCTGTTTGTCAATTTTGGCTTTGGTTGCCATTGCTTTCGGTGTTTTAGTCATGAAGCCTTTGCCCACGCCTATGTCCTGAATGGTATTGCCTAGGTTTTCCTCCAGGGTTTTTATGGTTTTAGGTCTCACATTTAAGTCTTTAATCTACGTTGAGTTAATTTTTGTACAAGGTATAAGGAAGGGGTTCAGTTTCAATTTTCTGCATATGGTTAGCCAATTTTCCCAACACCATTTATTAAATAGGAAATCCTTTCCCCATTGCTTGTTTTTGTCAGATTTGTCAAAGATCAGATGGTTGTAGATGTGCGGCATTATTTCTGAGGTCTCTATTCTGTTCCATAGGTCTATATATCTGTTTTCATACCAGTACCATACTGTTTTGGTTACTGACCTTACATTATAGTTTGAAGTCAGGTAGGGTGATGCCTCCAGCTTTGTTCTTTTTGCTTAGGATTGTCTTGGCTCTACGGGCTCTTTTTTTTGTTCCATATGAAATTTAAAGTAGTTTTTTCTAACTGTAAAGAAAGTCAATTGTAGCTTGATGGGGATAGCATTGAATCTATAGATTACTTTGGGCAGTATAGCCATTTTCACGATGTTGAGTCTTCCTATCCATAAGCATGGAATGTTTTTCCATTTGTTTGTATCCTCTTTTATTTCCTTGTGCAGTAGTTTGTAGTTCTCCTTAAAGAGGTCCTTCACATCCCTTGTAAGTTGTATTCCTTGGTATTTTATTCTCTTTGTAGCAACTGTGAATGAGAGTTCACTCATGATTTGGCTCTCTGTTTGTCTATTACTGGTGTATAGGAATGCTTGTGATTTTTGCACATTGATTTTGCGTCCCGAGACTTTGCTGAAGTTGCTTATCAGCTTAAGGAGATTTTGGGCTGAGATGATGGGTTTTTCTAAATATACAATCATGTCAACTGCAAACAGAGACAATTTGACTTCCTCTCTTCCTGTTTGAATACACTTTACTTCTTTCTCTTGCCTGATTTCCCTGGCCAGAACTTCCAACACTATGTTGAACAGGAGTGTGAGAGAGGGCATCCTTGTCTTATGCTATTTTTCAAAGAGAATGCTTCCAGGCCTTACCCATTCAGTATGATACTGGCTGTGGGTTGGTCATCAATAGCTGTTATTATTTTGAGATACATGCCATCAGTACCTAGTTTATTGAGAGTTTTTAGCATGAAGGGATGTTGAATTTTATTGAAGGCCTTTTGTGCATCTTTTGAGATCATCACTGTCCTTTGACCCTGGAGCCTGTGCTGGCGAGAATGCAGGGGTAAGACACTCTAAAACTACAGTACTACAATGACCTAATTAGACCTATTAAAACTCAGAAAATCAAAATATACATGCGGTTGGTCCACTGAATCTCACTCCCCCATAGAAATGAAAGCAGAGTACTACAAATTATATATACAAAGATGTTTATTGCAGCATAGTTTGTAATGACTGCAAGTAGAAATAAACTGAATGTTCCTCAGTAAGGGAATGATTTTATACCCTGTAGAACACTCCTACCATAAAATATTTTTCAACTAATAAAAATTGTGTTCTTGTTCGATCTGTATCTATTGACCCAGAGGGATTTTTATGATATATTGTTAAGTGAAAAACAAGTTACAGAAAAATATACTTGCTTAATCTGAGTTTTGTAAAACTACAAGTAAAATGATCCTGTATTTGTGTTAAGAAAGAGCCAAGGAAAGAGAAGGGAGAAGGAGAGACAGTGGATCAGCTAGAATTAGGTCTCATCAATCCAAAGGAATGAATGTCCCATGGTGGAATTTCAGGATGTTCAGCCAATGGGAAAATGAATTTTAAATGAAGTCAGTGGAAGCATCAGGTGTGATTGAAGGCAGGAAGACTTTGCGTTGGCGTGTGGCATGTGGCTGAATCTGTCTGGGCTTCTATCTCTGTTCAGCAGGTTCCCATGGTTCACACTCCTCATTCCCAAGCATCTAACATGTCACTGGTTCGCTTTCTCATCCCACTGCCCATCTCTGCAAGGAAGCAGGAACTCGTGGGTAAAGCACATCTATGTATTTTGGATTTATCACTGTCTCATTATTGGTTTCTCTATTAATATTTAGGATGGAGCCTAAAGTGCAAGCCAAGATTATAAAACAAGAGCAAGCAATCAAGTTTCTCGACAATAATGTTACACCCTTCAGAGCACAAAGCTGATGGACTTTGCCATGTAATTACCAATATAGATTGTTGTTTTAAGGAATAATGTGTTTTAATCATAATAAAACACTCCTATGTGGGCAGAGAGTCCTGCATCTACACAAGTGGATTGCTTCAGTATTGCCAGGCATTCAGACTTGGGCTCGAGAGAGACCTCTGACAGGAGAGCGTGAAGACTGTAGTTGAAGGGTAAATCCCAGCTTTCCTCAGCCAGGAAGCCCATCATTAAGGTGAAGCAGCTGGGTAACAAATAGGGGCGATGTTAAAATTGTATCTTCTTAGAATTTATTGTTACTTCAAGGCAACAGTGAGCTAAGCCAGGAAGATTCCAGCAAATATAGCTGTTATTAACCCCTCAAATATCATCTTGTCTTGGGGAGCCTTCCCCTCTCCTCCAAAAGTGAATAATTCCTTTCTCTGTGGTCCTTAGTGCTTGTTATACTCCTTCTAAGCTTACTGTGGCACTGCTATCATTTATTTGCATGTCTTACCCTTAGAGTGTTTTTCATCCTTATGTTAACTCCTCCCTCACTACGGCCTAGCAGGGTGGGGACCCCAGTGCAGGTCAGTGGATGTTGAATGAGTCTGCTCCTTTATGTAAGGCCCCACAGAACAACAGCAAAGGTTAAAAACACCAGTCTGGAAATGAAATCAGTGATACTGGAATTCCCATGTTTACTGCAGCATTATTCACAATAGCCAAGATACAGAAACCACCTACGTCTCCTCTGATGAATGGATAAAGAAAATGCAGCATATGTACACAATAGAATACTATTCAGCTATAATAAAAGAAGGACATTCTGCCACTTACAATGACATGAATGAATCTGGAAAACATTATGTTAAGTGAAATAAATCAGACATAGAAAGACAAATACTGTCTGATCTCACTTATATGTGGAATCTAAAAATGTCAAACTCAGAATAGAGAGAAGAACGGTGGTTGCCAAGGGCTGGGACATGGAAGAAATGGGAAGATGTCAAAGGCTATAAACCTTTAGTTATAAGATGAATATGTTTTGGACATCTAATGTACAGCATAATTCTGTATTGTTTACTAGAAATTTGCTAAGAGGATAGATCTCGTGTCCTTACCACACAAGCACACACACACACACACGAAAGGGTAACTAAGTGTGGTAATGGGTATGTTTATTAACTTGATTGTGGCAATCATTGCACAATATATACATGTACCAAATTATCACATGTCCTTCTTGAATATATATTTTTCAATTATACCTTCAATTATACCTCAATAAAGCAGAAAAATCACTTTACGCAATAAAATTGTTACTCCACAAATAACTTCTAAGAAGAAAAAAAAAATAGAAAAGGGAAAAAGAAACCCAAGACTGGGAATCAGGACAAGGGAACTTCAATTCCAGCTTTATCTACAATCTCTCTATGATTTCAGACAAGCCACTTAACTTCCCTTAAATTAGTTTACCCATCTGTGAAATGAACACAGCACAAAATATTAGGATTGTGAAAAAAGCCTAACGATTGTGAATAAACTCACTGGAGAATCCATGATCAAGTATCAGCAAGACACATCCCTCTACCTAACGAACTTCCCTATCTTTTGCACTGGCAAACTCCCTCTTCTCCAGAGGGGTGAGTTCACATATCACCTCCTCATTGAAGCCTTTCACAACTAGCCTAGAAGACATGGTACTTGCTACACTGCTCGCTCTAAGATTATCTACTCGGAACCTTTTATCCACAATATTGTAAGTTCTAAGAGACAGAGAAGAGTATATTTTTATTTTTTTCTGTATATTTTCAAGACCTAACATAGTACCTGTTTAATAGTCAGCACCCAATAAAAATCCAATAGAGGAATGAATGACTAGATGGATGAATGGATGGTTGGATGGACAGATGTGTGGGTGAATGGATGGATGAAAAAGGGAGAGAGAGGAAGCCTTGTGTCTGGTTTGGTTAAAATGGCTCTGAGCTGTTTTAATAGTATAAATGAGCTCTGTATGCTAATTGCTGATGTATAAAGATTGAAGTAGCATGGAACTCCCTAAGATTTGGGACATATTATTCTCCTGACTTGTCCTTTAGATTAACCTTACCCATCAGCAATATCAGGATAAGTCACACTATCTATAGAATATTCTTTCAAATATGGGTGGGAAAGGAAGGCAATGCCTATTACATATGTATAATGTATTGATGGCACCGGCAGCCCATCTGGAGCAGCCGCTGCCATGACACCGGCTGCAGTAGGGGAGGCATGGCTGGGGCTGCAAATTCCATGGATTCAGTGGGGGCCAAGAGCAAGCAGGAGTCCTGTCCTCCTGGGTACAGCTGCAGCTGCCCAAGTCATGGTTGTGGACCCAGGCATCCCTGTGATCTTTGGGGCCCAGAAGTCCCCCACCTTTCC
Organism: Theropithecus gelada; assembly: GCF_003255815.1. NCBI lineage: Eukaryota > Metazoa > Chordata > Mammalia > Primates > Cercopithecidae > Theropithecus > Theropithecus gelada. The sequence continues at coordinate 122,243,444 of NC_037682.1, read as the reverse complement.
CCACAGGCTCAGAGATGTCTGGTCCCACTGTCTGGCCCCTTTCTGGCACTCACTCTAATCTTGGAGCAAGATTGGGGCCAAGACTGGGCACTATCGCAGCCCAGCCAATTGTGCACACGCTTGGGGCAATGCTGACACCCCAGCTCCCTGCCACCTTGGCCCCCTTGGATGCTGGATGCCGACGCACTCAGGAGGAAGGCCAAGGGAGTGCTAAGGGCAGCTCAGCACTGGCCTGTAGGTGCCTCTTAACATGAGCAGCCTGGGTGCCATGAACAGGCCAGGAGGCAGATGAGCTCCTGGGCAGAAGTGGGCAGATCCCCAGTGAAGTCCCACCTTCAAACCAGGAAAGGCCTGAAACCTGGGGACTGGGCTGCTGGTCCCATGGACCAGAGTGGGAACTCGTGGTGCTTTTTCCAGGCCTACCCCTGGCTGCTCATGGGCCCATTGGTACACACTTCCTCCCCACTGAGGCTCATAAAAGCCCTGGACTCAGCTAGACTCTAGGAGACTATAGGACAGCCAGCTGCAGAGAAGAGCTGCTCACCCCAGGGTCTTCTCTCTTCTGAGAGCTGAACACTCATCAGGTCACTCTGCCTGCAGAAAGGAGCTACCCACTGCGGGTCTCCTCTGAGCTCTTCTGTCACTCAATAAAGCTCCTCTTCACCTTGCTCACCCTCCACTTGTCCACATACCTCATTCTTCCTAGACATGGGACAAAAACTTAGAAAAGCCCGCCAAGTGGTGGGGCTAAAAGAGCTGTAATACAAACAGGGCTGAAATATGCCCCTTGCTCGCCACATTGCAGGTGTCAAGAAGGAGAGAAGAGAGAATGATAGAAGAGCTGCAGCCTTTCAGGGATCCCAGACCTAGGAGCTCCTGGAACCAGTGCACTGACACCCTCCTTGGGGCTCTGTAATTCCTGGCATCTCCAAGCTTCTGGGCACCACCGTATTCCCCAGGGCCTGCCATGGAAGCTGCTTGTGGTACACCTGGTCTAGCCACAGCCCCAAAGGGAGCCGGCACCTGGGCCAGTGCCTGCAGCTGCCTGCCCTGCCACAGCCAGTATGCCTGGCTGTGCATAATGGCTGGACCCGACACTCACTCCCACACCTCTTGCTGCTCTGCTCGCCCTGGGCAGGCATGGGATCCAGGCCAGTAGTGCAAGCTGAGCACAGACTGCCAGGTCAAGTGGGCCCAGCAGGCCTGAGCAAAACTCAGGTAGACACTCACTACAGGCCACAGAGGTTTTCAGCCTGAAAAGCAACACCCCAAGGATCCTGTGACATTATCATTTAATCCTCAGAACAGTCTTTTCAGGTCAGTACTATTTGGCCCCATTTTATGGATGAGAAAACTCAAATCAAAGACGTGAAAAATTTACCTATAGTCATTCTGCCAGGAAGTGACAGAGCCGGGATTCACCAAAAGCCAAACCAGTCATCCACTAAATATCTATAAGGAAATTGCTTCCTGTCCATCTTCACAGAAAATGCAATATACTGTGAAAAAACAGGGGAAGGCAAAGTGGCAACTGGCTCATTGTAAACTGATCAATCATCATTGCTTGTTCACCATGCCCATCTCTGGCACACCCACAAGACGTGCCTGTACTCAGCCGAGCATGAGTGGGTAGTCGTGTTTGTCCTCTCACCCAAGAGCCCATTTACCTATCTCCATGGAGTGAGGAGCTCCGTAATGTGGACACCCACCTGTGGTGGCCTGCTCAGTAGGTGTGAAGGGGCTGTGCTGCATATAAATGGACTCTTTCACTTAGCAGGAGGCAGGTAATTTCTTTTGTCCCTGCTGATGCATTATTGATTGTGATGAATGTCAGAGTGGGAGCCCATTCCAGGAGCCATTAAACAATAATTTCATCTCCGGTGGGTAATTGATTGTCAGGGGCCACCGTGGCTGGTTGTGAAGTGGTGGTAACAGTGAATGTTTTTATTTGGGGCAGGGTGTGAAGGGAAGATTACATGATTTATTTATCAAATATCAAGCCCAGTTTTCAGGAAGAGGAAGCTGAAATGTGAAGTTGACCTTCTCTGAGGCGCAGACAGCCTGTCTCCTGAGGTCAAATTCCTGCTGCTTAGTATTAGAGGTGTATCTGGGCTTCCCTCCTCTACCCACTTTCAACTACCACTGTCCTTGGTAGCTACCCTCCCCACCGACCCAGAAAATCCTAGGCGTGATTATATGCATCTAATGTTACCAGCACCCAAATCCTCACAGCCTGTATACTCAACATCAACATCAAAATCTAGATATGTATTCTCTTGGTACAAGACAGCTTAGATCTGCTGGGTATTCTCTTGGTACAAGACAGCTTAGATCTGCTGGGTCTCTGAGTTCATACCCTAGAATGCCTTTCCCCTTGGCGTCCCTTTCATCAAATTCCTACTTACTCATCCCCAGATGACATCATCTGCTAAGAAAGCCCTGAGCCACCTCGATCCCCAGATGCAAAAGTGTTACTTGCTGCCACCTCTGTATTCTTAGGGCAATGCATTCATGCCTCTCATCATAGAATTTCTGATATTATGTTCTGATTATTTCCTTAGATTTCTGTCTTGACTACATTGTCAGTGATTCTTAATCTTTTCTGGATGATAAACTCTTCCTTATAGGGTTTGATGAAAAGTATAAAATTTCTGCCTTGTGAAAAACGTGAGCATCTTGGCAGATATGAACATACTATGTTCAGATTTAGGGTGTTTACATATCCACTGAAAACCATTCAGGGATCTCATGTTAAGAACCTCTACCCTGACCGAGCTGTCTGAGGGCCAGTATCTTATTTGCCTTTGTGTCTCCAGGCACAATGCATAGCAAGTGCTTAGCAAATGCTTGTGGAATGGGTGCAGGCTCTTTACAGGGCAGCTCAAAGATGTGGGAGTGTAGGCTGTCTGTAAGCTGCATGTCTCGAGCATTATTGATCGAAGGGCTATGAAGTGGTATCTGGAACTATGCAGGCAGAAGATGAAGTGGCTGCAATGTCTTGAGCTGATCCTGGCTCTATGTTTTCGAATTTTGAAAATGGAGAGAAAGTGGATTAGAAAGCCATGAGCATTAGCAGTGTGCGGCAGAGCTTAGCAGAACTTCACCGGAAACTTCAAAATGTAAAAACCAAGGAAGGTACAAGGACTTCCGCAAACCTCTGGACTCCAATCTTCACTTTTTTGTTTTTAAAATCAGAAGAGTTGGGTAGAAATTCTGGACACAGTAACTCTACCCATAATCACGCAAACAAACTGCAAAATCACTCTCATGACCAGCCTAACCACTTCTCTGAGAACAATTCTCAGTTTGCAGCTTTAAAGAAATACATTTCCAGAGACAAGGGCTGCTGCAGGGAGTTACAGAACCTCATGGTGAAGAATGCAGATTCTGAAACCAGAGTGCTTGGATTCAAACATTAACTGTAATGCTTATCAAATACGGGATCATGGGCAAGTTACCAAACCTCTGTATGCTTCAGTTTCCTTGACTGTGAAATGGAAACATCGTAAGTCCTACCCCATAAGACTGTGGGAGGAATAAGTAGCTGATATATGTGATGGCTCAGGGCACATAAGTGCTCATTAAATTCTAGCTACTACTATTACTACAAGAGATGTTTGTGGGTAGACACTCTTACTGCAGTTAAGAGTTTTCAGAGTATATTTGTGCAGAAGGAAAGGCTTATTTTATTTTATTTTAGCTCAGACATCAGTAGAAGTGCTCTGATATGAGGGTGACGTTATTCTCCAAAGATAAGGAACCAGCCTCTTCAGCAAGCTCCCAGTCAAAGAACCAATTCCCTCTGTATATGAAGCAAGCAAGCCCTCAAAATTGACTTCAAACCCTCATGCGTGGAACCTTCCTTGGCAGTTCCAGCCCACATGGAAATAATTCTTTAATTTGATCTCCCAATGCATTTACTATACAGGTTCCTTCCCCTGACACTCAAACACTGTTTAACAGTTATTATACATTTTATAAATTTATCAAAGATTGCCATCTTTCAGGACAGAAACCATATCTCATCGTTCAGGTGTGGTTCTGTGGTGACAAACCTGTTCCCCTCAGGACACTCTCATGTCCTGGATAGAAGGTGAGGCCTTAAATCAAAGAACTAGGTTTAGGTTCTTTCCCTTGCTGGTTGTGACCCCGGCAAGACACACGTGAGCCCACCCAAGATTTGTTGTCCACTTCTTTCTTAGTAATAAAACCCCTGTTTTTAGCTTGAACATGATCATTTGGAATAAAGACAATATGTCCAATATGGAATAAAGACAATATGTCCTTGGCCGTATGACCAAGTTACAGCTGGTGAGGTCAAAGTGACAGCTGTGTGAGATTTTGTCCTTTCTTAATTTGTTTCTTCTTGCTGCTACTTGAAATTTGTATATCGTAGCTGCAGTTATATCTAGCTGCCCTCGTGGAACTGTTTGGGTGGGGGCCACATCTAGGGATGGTGGAGCCTGAATATCTAACAATTTCATGAGGCCATCAAGCTACCCCTCCAGTGTGTGCTTCAAAACTTTATTTAAAATGAGAGATAAATAAAATGTTACTTGCAAGCTGACCTTAATCCTGACTAAATACTCTGAATCTTAGGTTTCTCACCAATACAATGTAGATAATAATTCATACCTACATGACATGTAAAGCAAATATTATAAATGTAAACTGACTGCTACAGTGGAAGTTGAATTGTAAGCACTTACAGAAAAAAAAAAAAAAAACTAAGAAATTAAAAGTACAAGGGAGAGAATAAGAGACAGACTAGTGATTTGCATAAACACTGGGTTGGCATTTCGGAAGGAGCACACCAGGCCTAAGGGCTGAGCTGGTCCTTGGAAGAACCAGTTAGTCCTTCCCTGCACTAACTTCAGATTGTTACCAGCATGAGCTGTTCCACACCATAAGTTCCCACACATGTGAACATGGACATAAAAAAAAGACCTCGAGGGGGCCCCCATAGAAAAGATCAGAAAGTCTGCAGTGAAGGGGGCAAAGTGGGAAGCAAAGTAACAACTTAGTGTCACTTTCAATGAACTTGAAAAACGGAAAGAGGGAAAAGCCATCTTTAATGGTTGGAAAGAGAGTTTATCTTTCTCCACTGTCCGTGAAAGGTGGATTTATCATGGATTTCTTCTTTCCTCTCTATTTTTTCTTTCACTACTCACTCCATTATCTTGTCATTTGGAACCACCAGCTCTCCCAGAACCCTCCATCACTTCTCTCCTGCCACCCCAGAAAGTGCCTGCGGAATCGTGGCCCATCGTTCATGGCCAAGCCAGAGCGTGCCCCTCCCGGATTCCAAGCTTGCCCTCCCCCTGGCAAGGTAAGACAGACTGATGGACGGAGAGGTGGTTTCTCATAATGCCTGGCACTGTGCCCTCTATTACCATGAAGCATGGTCCTCTCCCGCCTGCCTCCGTTCCTTCATAACTCCCACACTACTCCCCTGTGCACCTCATAAAATCCCGCTTACCCATGCATGCTTTTCCAGGAGATTTTCTGCCCACCTTCTCAACACACTGGGCACGGACCCCCTGCTCTGCACACAAGTTTTACATGTCCTGTCTTATATCTTCCCCTTAGAAAGGATCTGTCCCTCTAAGAAGGACTTTGCAAGAGTTTGTTTAGTTTTAAAATGATTCCAACTACAGTGTGCTGAGCCTGTGTCAGATGCATTTACTTATAATATCAGTAAATACCCATATGGCATCCCAGCTTCTAAGTGGGGAAAGGACCTCCAGGGAAGCTCTAAAATGCCAGCATCCTCTTGGTATTAAATAGCAGAACTAGGATGTGTGGGTTTTTGTTTTGAGACAGTCTTGCTCTGTTGCCCAGGCTGGAGTACGATAGCATGACCTCAGCTCACTGCAACCTCCGCCTCCTGGGTTCATGTGATTCTCCTGCCTCAGCCTCCCGAGTAGTTGGGACTACAGGCATGTGCCACCATGCCTGGCTAATTTTTGTATTTTTAGTAGAGAAGGGGTTTCACCATGTTGGCCAGGCTGGTCTCGAACTCCTGACCTCAGGTGATTCGCTTGCCTCAGCCTCCCAAAGTGCTGGGATTGCAGGCATAAGCCACTGCACCTGGCTCAGAACTAGAATTTGAACCCAGAGTTCTCTGCCTTGTGGCCTACCGTATTCCACATTTTCTCTGTCTCTTCGTTAGTCTAGAAATACAGAGCCTAAAAAGATGGGTGGACCCTGCTGTGGTCTGAGTGCTTATGTCTCCCCAAAATGTAGATGCTGAAATTCTCACCTCCATGGTGATGCTATGAGGAGGTAGGAGCTTTGGGATATGATTAAGTCGTGAGGGTGGAGCCCTCACAAATGGGATTAGTGTCCTGATAAAAGATGCCCCAGGGAGGCCCCTCATCTCTTCCATCATGTGAGGGTGACATCTGTGTACCAGCAAGTAGCCCTCAACAGACACTGAATCTGCCAGTGCTTTGATCCTGGACTTACCGGCCTCTAGAAGTGTGAGAAATAAATTTCTGTTGTTTATTAGTCCCCTAGTTTATGGTATTTTTAGAGCAACTTAAATGGACTAAGGGAAATCCCATCCCTGCTAACCTCCTCTTCCACCCCTAAAGCACCCATCTCATGCCAAATTGCTTCCCGGGACCCACTTCCCTTCACTCTAGATCCACTGTCTTCAAGAAAATGCTGATTCTCCTCCTTCCCTAAAGCTTTGCCTATTGTGGTTCTAGTTTTATTTGCCAGAAAAGTCCAAAGCCTTCTTTTTAGCTCAAACAGAGGCTGGTGTCTGGACATTTGCATCGGTAAATGTTTTGTTTCAGGAAATCGATACAGCAGTCGAATTCCCCTTGCAGGCCACCCTCCCCTCATCTCTGAGGAAGGAAGTTTCCTGTCCTACATTTCTCCCACGAGTGCTCATGAGGGGAAGGACAACACAAGGCGAAATCCTAAACCAGGACCTTTTAAACCATTTGTGCCTGCTTGTTGTTTGAGGGAGTAGGGTGCTAATACGGTTTGGTTATGTCTCCCAATTCTCACTTCGAATTGTAATAATCCCATGTGTCAAGGGTGGGGCGAGGTGGAGATAATTGAATCATGGGAGTGGTTTCCCCCATACTGTTCTCAGGGTAGTGAATAAGTCTCATGGGATCTGATGGTTTTATAAATGGGAGTCACAAGCTCTCTTTCCTGCTACCATGTAAGACATCCCTTGTTCTTCCTTTATCTTCCACCATGAGTGTGAGGTCTCCCAAGCCATGTGGAACTGTGAGTCCATTAAACCTCTTTATAAATTTCCCAATCTTGAGTATCTTTATTAGCAGCATGAGAATGAACTAATACAGGTAGTTTTTAAAAAAAAAAAAAAAAAAAAAAAAAAAAAAAAAAAAAAAAAAAAAAA